>NW_016107995.1:637471-673577 GCF_001604975.1 Cebus imitator
CCGTCGCCCGGTGCGGGGCCCGCGCCCCCCAAGCAGGTGGGCTCCGGGTCGCCGGGCGTGAGGGCGGGGGCGGGCGGGCGCCGGGGCCGGGCGGGCGCCGTTTATGTAACTTTGTCAAATGCTGTGAGTTTGCAGAAAAACCTCCCCGCCGGGGTCCGCGGCTCCGCGCGTGTCGTAGCCGCCTTGAGCCCCCGGGGTTCGCGGGCGGGCGGGGGGCTGCCTGGGACCCCCTGGGCTCAGCCCGCGGGGCGTCCACAGGCCGAGACGGGGCCCGGTGCGGCTCGGGGGTGGGATCCGCGTTTCTCGGCGTTGCGAAAACACACCACGGAATCATAAGCAAATTATCTTGTATTTACATTGAGCGTTGAATTATTTGACACTGTTCTAGCAGGAGACCGTGTGTATCAGTCGGAAAGGCCGGGGGTGGGACCCAGTGTACTCATTTAATGCACATCAAAAATTTGTAATAACTTGAGGCAGCTGATATGAGTGTTTTCTTTATTGCATGTTGTAAATTGACCTGCTGTGACACAATTTTCAAATAAAACGTTGCAGAAATTAAACAAGTTATTTTAAAACTAATGACTTTCTTAACTAAATCCTAATTGCATGACTGTGGAGACCTACCTAATTGCTTGCTGAGAGCAGTTCTGCCTGCCCTCCGTGAGGGAGGAAAGGGCCTGTGTAGCCACTTTGCTGCCCCGTTTTTCTCTATTCAGGCTTTTCTGTTTATTCCCACAAATCACCGAAGCAGTTCAGGCCTGGGAGTAAACCTGTAAACAGCCCTGGCTCAGCGCCAGCCCAGCAGGACTGGGGGGGATACTGGCAGGTTTGCACCTTGACCTGGTTTCACTTTTTCTTTTGTAATATGATCGTGGTTGCCTGGAGTTTTAATTGCTTCTGATAATTCTGTGCATTATTTTCGGGACCGTCCAAAGAAGGCGGGTGTGGTGGTTTCAGGCCCAGCCAGGGAAGGTGGTGGTGGTGGTGGCAGCGGCGGCTGGGGAGAGGGAGGGAGGAAGGGAGGGAGATAGAGTTAAGGAAACTCAGCTGCTTGTACACAAATATACACTAAAGCAGTTACAAAGCAACAAAAGTTATTGCAGAATTTTGCAGTAACTATGGCAACACAATTACTCTATTATAATTGGAAATGCGAAATGCCACCCAGTTAGAAGTTTCATCAGAAAGGAGTTTTGGATATCAAAAATATGTGAGATGTAATTTTTTTTCAGGTAGCTCGTGTGAATTCTAAAATCTGTCTTCAATTACCTATTTTTAAGACTGATAGCGCTTTCCCAGATAGTCTACTCTGTGGGATCCGTGGCATCTTTCCCCAGAAGAACTCACATTTGTGTGGGAGGGAAGTATTTTCATGTCTTAAAAACACACCCCGACACATTGTAAGACTTGTATAGCTTTCTGTGTTCTGGGCTTTGATTTTAGAGATCAAATCCCGTCCTAAAGAGAGCAGTAATCTATTAGAAAAGAAGCCGCTGTACTCAGCAGGCAGATGTAACGCTGCCCTCTTTAGGGTTCTTTCTCCCGCAAGGAGAGCTGGCAGCAGGCGTGCCCCCGGGGGAGCCCTGGGCTAAGAGGCGGGACTGAGGGAAGATGACTGGACAGCACATAGGCCTGGAAGGCCTAGGGACAAGGACAGATGTGGCTTCAGAGCCCTGCAGCAGAGAGAATGTTCTGTGGTCAGCAGCTTCATAGCAATGCAAAGTAAAAATCCCCAAATGCCATGTTCTCAGAGGCTTTGGGGGCTGTTGCTGTAGCGAGATGGGCAGAACAGCCTGGCACGCGGGCCACGTGCGGCCCAGGCAGCCCATCTGGACTCTATCTGGCCAGAGACCTGCTTGAGAAGAAGGGTGCCCTGTGGATGTTTACCAGGAGGACTCCAGTGCTGGAAGTTTCCACACATTGTGGGGTTGCTGCAGTGTAATTTCCTTATAACTCTTTCCTTTAACTACTGCATATTTATGCCCAGTAATCGACTTCCATTCTCCAGCTTCATTGTGAGGTTTCAATGCAGCGTGAATGGCTTTGAATTCCAATCCTTTGATGTTGGGGGTGGCACCAAAGGAAAGGCGACTTTGTGCTGTCTTAATTGCCGGAGCAGAAGAAACATTTGGCTCCTGTAGAATTCGTCCATACTGTTCTCTATTGAAAACGGCTGGGCTTTCATAGCTCAGAAGCTGCCATGAGTAATATATTAATACCTGATGTAGGGTGCGAAGGAGCCTCAGAGGGCGAGAGAGCGGCTGCTGCTGAGGCGGCGGGGCGGCAGGCTGTGGCCGGGCTTTCCCTCCGAGGCCCAGAATTGATGACTGTAGCTGGGGTTAGGAGACATGGAGGGCTGAGGGGCCCAGCCTCCACCTAAGCTTGGGGCTGTGGAGCTGGGATTGAGCCCTGCCTCCAGTCTGCCCTGGGGTAAGGAGTCCAGGAAGGATGGACCTGGAGGGAGCGTTTGCTTTGATCTCAGGTGGTTAGCACGTGCCGGGCTGTGTGGTGGTGGGCTCTGGGTTTTTTGCCTTGACGTTAGAGGAAGGGACCTTACCTTCTGGTTCATGTGGGATGAGGAGTGCCATGTCAAAAGTGACGCTACCTTTGTATAGACCTTAAGTCATTCTTCAGCATTTCTCTGGGAACAGGTGTCACTAAACAAGGGTCAGGAAGGTCTCTTCATACGGTCAGCTTCTTCCCTGGGGCTTCTGTGAATGGGAAGAGCGGGGACCCATTTCAGGGTGGCATGTGGGCTGTAGTGTCTGCAGCCCTGAATGGTCATGTCCCCTTGCTGCGGCCTCCCGGACACACCTCCTACTCGCTTCCTAGAAGGAAGGTCGGGGTCCTACACAGATTGCCTGCACCGTGACTCCCTGTATTACTGTCGGGGATGAGGATGTCATTCCTGGGGCAAGGAGATGATGCCATGAGTAGCTGTCAGGTGTCGCGTAGCTGACGCCCGATGAGCACCTGCTTGGGGCTGGTGCTGTTTTACGCACTCACCACATAGGTGTCAGCACAGCCCTGCAGGTGGGCTCTGCCTCTGGAGGAACTGGGGGTAGGGTGAAATGGGCCACCCGCTGTCCCCTGCGCCTCCAGTCTCAAAGTCTAGCTCCTCTCCGTGCCTCTGCTTCTGGGCCCGGGGTGATCTGGAAGCTGAAGTTCAGCTTGTCGAGGTGCTTGGGCGAACACAGCCTCTTTGAGAAGAGGACAAGTTGGAATACCTTTCTAGCTTCGTGTCCTTAGACTTTTTCGTGCCGTGCTGACTGTTCCTTGGAGCTGTTGGAGGCGTGTTTCGGAGGGGTCTGGGAAGTACTTCTGGCTTTCTCATGCTGTCTTGTGTTAAGTGTGGCGCTGCAGAACTGGAAAACGTCGTGTTCTTCTCTCAAGAAGCCCCCAGGGCCCCTGGAGGGAGGTGGGGGTGATGGAAGGGAGCCGGTGCTCAGAGCCCACTTCAGTCAGTAGCTTTTAGTGTCTGCTGTTCAATCTGTTGATTACCTTGGAAGATTTTACAGCAAGAAGGCATTTGAAGACCAAAAACTTTGAAGAATTACCAGGTTAATCTACTCTTACGATACCAAGCCAGAAACCTTAAAGAAAATCTTCACAGATTTAATAGGATAAGAGTGTTTTAAAATCTCTTTGGCAAAAGACTCCATAAGCCAGGCTAAGAGGCAACAGGAGAAAAAATACCTAACACATTATGCCTGTGTGAGCTTAATAGTCAATATATAAAGAGTTTTTACAGACCAATAAGAAGAGAGTGAGATCACCCTTGCGAGGTGGGCAGAGCACACAAACGTGCAGATCATGACGGCGGGTGATGAAAGGCTTAGCGCTGCCAATCACTTCAGCCCGGGACAGTCCCCTTACGCCCATCACGTGGGTGGGCTTCATGATACCTGCTGCTGGTGATAAGAGGAATTCCTCTTTTGTAAGGTTTTTGCAGAGTTTGAATAAATTAATGCATAGAAATGGCCTTGAATGTGGCCTGGCGTGTAGTAAGCATGGTATAAATGCTGGCTGTTGTTTATTATCATTTGTTCTCTGGACAGACCAGTACACATTGTATAAAATATAATAGGGATGGGCAAGGTGGCTCATGCCTGTAATCCCAGCACTTGGGAGGCCAAGGCGAGAGGATCACTTGAGCCCAGGAGTTCAAGACCAGTCTGGGCAACATGGTGAGACCCCCATCTCTACAAAGTAGAAAATTGATCAGGCATGGTGGCCTGTGTTTGTAGTCCCCATTACTTGGGAGGCTGAGGCAGGAGAATCAGGTGAGCCTGGAAAGTCCAGGTTGCAGTGAGCCGTGATTACTTGACTGCACTTCAGCCCGAGTGGCAGGGCGAGCCCCTGTCCTGTTCCCCCCAAAACAAATTTTATATAATAAAATTATATGTTATGTATAAATACAAAATGGTAATTATTGAATTGCTCTCTAGAAAAGTCTTCAGTGTCAAAATCTTAAATGGCCATTCCCCTTGTCCCCACAATTCTACATTTTGAAATTTATTCTAAGAAAGGAATATAAGTGTCTGGAGGTGGGCGCCGCATCAGTTATAAACGCAGTACTGGTCAAGCCCGCTGGCATTCCTGCACTGTGGTCCCCTCCACGCTTGGACAGGCGGATGTGTGCAGCGCAAGAGGGAAAGGCAGGGCCCCGAGCAGTCCCCACGCCGCTCCCTCTGGTTTTAAGTACTTAAGTCTCTAAGGTGACCATCAGGGGTGAGGAAACGGGGTACACTTTTATACATGGTGGTATTGTAGAAGTTTTCTTGGTAAACATGTATTACTTTTTTACAGTAGTAATTTAAAAATATTTAGATATTTCGATTGGAAAGAAAAGTATCCTTTAAGTCCTTGGCAAGTTGATAAATATGCTTTGTGATCGAAGAATTGAGGTGCATTTGTTTTTCTGACCCACACGTAAGCTCTTCAAGGTGGGGACTGCCCTTCCGGGTCTGGGCGGGCTCTGCTGCAGCCCGTCCTGCACACAGTCTACCCGGTTCCCACCAAAAGCAGGTTCGTACCTCGCATTTCCTTGCTGGAAACCCTGGCATGACCTTCCCGTACTCCTAGGATTCTGCGCTTCAGGGCCCTGAAAGGCCTGCCTGACCCCGGCCTCTGTTTTGCCAGCCTCATCTGGTAGCACTTGCTCTGTTTGTGGGGTTTCGGCCGCCACTTGCTTTGCTTCCTAGCTCTCTCTAAGTTGCCATTGGCCCCGGGCCTTTGCACACACTGTTCCCTTTCCTTGGAGCGGCTCCCTTTACATCTCCTTCTCCAGCCCCTCAGTGCGTGCCCATGCTGTCATCCCTGGGCCCCTGTGAAACAGCCTGACAGCCTTTTCCTCCTTTCTGACTGCATTCCCTTGTGCAATTTCAAGAGCTCATTGTGACATTAGTTGTTTAGTGCCACCTCTTGTACTAGCTGCGGCTCTGGAGGGTTGAGAGGCCCTGAGGGCTTCATGCCTGCTCTGTACCCTGTGCCTTGCAGAATAGGTGCTCAAAGAATGAATGAATGAATGAATGGCACAGTGTGGGTCTTGGGTGGGAGAGCCAGGGTGAGGCCCCAGCCCGGGCCTGGCCCCTCTTCGGGGCTCCTGCCAGTGCTTTGGAACTGCCTGTTTCCCAGCACCCCTGCCCCCATCTGGGACCTTCTTGGACCTGATTTTGGAGATTACATGCTCTTAAGGAGATTCCATAAATGCGAGTGAAACGGATTCCATGATGCAGAAAGGAAGGAGAGGGAGACGGGCTGACCTCAGCACAGCCGTCAAGTGGCAAGTGCGGCTGTCGTGCCAAGGCCAAGGCAGGTGTGTGCGGCTTGTCCCCCAGCCGCTCTGCCTGGGGCTCCAGCATGCGAGGAGGCCAGTGGTGCTTTTATGAAGGAGGTTTTCTCAGCTTGTTTTAAATTAGGATTAATGACATTATTTAATCGCTTCTTGTTTAGCCTCATAATTTTAATACGATGCCTTAGTGTGTTTGCGTCCATAAGCATTTTGGAGTCTGCTCTGTGTAAAAACGTGAGTGTTGGGCTTTGTTAGTTTACTGTCTTAGGAAGTCTTCCGTCCATGTGACTCAAGTGCTTTTGTTGGATTGATGTTTAAGCTTGAAACAATAAATCAGTTCTTACAACCTGAAAGGCTGAACCAGCATTCCAAGTGGGAGTGTTGTTCACGCGGCTGGAATTGCATTTTCCCTGGGAATGGCCGTCGTCCGGTTTATGTGTTGCTCTTTGCTGGAGCGGTTCTTTTTTAAACTGAGGAAGAGAAGTTTTTGTGGTATCTCTACTGGCCTCCCTGAGGGTCGAGTTGGGGGTGTTCCTTGGGGAGCGTGTTCCCTAAATATTTCTAAGTGATTAGCTATTATTTTGCAAATACTCATTCTACACCCCAGGCCAAGTACTAGGTTTTACATGAGATGAGACTCAGTTGACACTGTCTGTGTCAGACGCAGTAGCCGGCCCCGTGACCCCCGGCTTGATCAGGAAAACTGGCCTCTGCCCACAAGAGGCTTTGGCGTTGGTGGGGACAGAGGAGAGATAGGAGCTCAACAGGCAGGTGCACACGGGTCACTGTCTTGAGAACCAGGGCTGTGGCCGGAGGGCTTGGTGGGGACAGCTGTGGTACAGGAGCCAGGCCCAGATGAGGGGGAGGAGGAGGAAGGCGGGTGGGTGCAAATGGGGTGTGGCCCTTTTTAGCTAGAGCCAGAGTTTCGGGGCCACAGTAGGGTGAAAAGGCCATTGTGGCCAGATGGTGGCCTGGTGACTGAGGTCTTCAAGGCCAGAGTGCATGAGCCAGCCATGAGCTGGGCCAACTGGCAGGCCGCCTGGGTGGGGCAGGGCGTGGCCTCCACAAAGGACTTCCTTGCTTTTTCACTTCTGTGTAGTCTTCTTGCATGTGACGGAGGGTTTGCTTCTGCTCTTCCTGTTTTGTGCATTGGTGCCTGGCTCCATGTGGGTGATGGATGTGATCTTGCTTGTGCTCAGTTGGTCAAGGCAGTCCCATTCCCATGCATCCCACGGAGGCCTCCAGGTGGCCCACGGTGTGGCTAGGCCCTCGAGAGGGCCCCTGCTTGTTGGTGGTGCTGTTGTGGGGCCTCTGCATAAAAAACTGGGGCAGCTTCCAAAACAAGAGGAGGTGAGGAAGGTGGCTCACACGCCGGGGGCCCAGCCCAGTGGCTCTGAGATGGAGCTGCTTCCTGAAGGGAGAGAGGGAGTTCCTTCCTTCCCTTCAGCAGTGCTGGTGAGAGTGTCCTCTGTGCCCAAGTCCAGGATTCTGTAGAGTAGCTGTCAGGACTGAAGCCTGCCTGGAGTCCATGTAGAAACTGTGCTGGCAGGGACCTGAGCTGGCACCCCCAGTGCCACCGGTTTACACACCAGAAGTCCGGCTCTGAGGCTGAGCCCAGCTTGGTGCATCTGCAGGGTCCTTGCTGACTGGCACCGTGCTATTTGAGTGGCAGAAAGTGGAGCGCCGGTGGGTCAGCAGGATATGGCCAAGGGTGCCTGAGCTCTCGTCCTCCCTGTGGCCTGGGCTCATCCCAGCTGACTGTTGAGGACTCACCCACCCCCAGGACTCATGCCCAGGCCCTGTAAGCTCAGAGGTTAGAGTGTTCTAAGGAGGCTGACCCCCGTTCCACCTCTGGGGGCTGTGGCCCTGGCCGCACAAGTGGGGCGTGTCTTTATTGGTGATGTAAACCATGCATCCTTGCTTGTGGGTTGTGGGTGGCCCTCTGCCCCTTTGTACCTTTCAAGGGAGCCGTAAAGCAAAGCATCGGGAGGTTCTGGCACATTAAACCCCCTCCAGTATAACGTTTGCACAGAAGATCCTGGTAGGTGGTCATGGCCCCCATTCTCTGGCGAACATTTGGTTGCCGGCGCAAGGGCTGTGTGTGGGAATCACGCCCCTTGGCTCTCCAGGTCAGAGGCCCGCACGGAAAGAGATGTCACTGTTTTCCCGTTTGCCTCCTTTCGAGTGCCTGCTGGAAGCATTTGCTTTCCTTTGCCCCGAGTGTGCAGCGCAGCCTAGCATGGCTCGCTCCCCTGCTGGAGCACAGCTGACCTGCAGAGTGCTTGTGCGCGTGCCCGCCGCCATCCGAGGGCAGCAGCCAGGGTGGTCCATCCCATCCCTGTCCACCATGGTGGCCTGGGCAGGATGGGGCCTAGCGTAGGAGCATCCAGCTCACCTCCCAAACTGGTGGGAACGTTGACCTTTGGAGTTCGCAGCCACCGTGAACTCCTCTGGCCCCTCCCTGAAGAACAGTGTCTTTCTATGTCCACGCGCCGGCTTCAGCACACGCGGGCTGCGTTTGGACAAAGTTCTGTTTTCAGAATTCTTCCGGTTAAGTAGAGTGGGGGCTGCGGAGGGGTTCTTCTCTCGTTCACATATTCTGGCTCCGCAGTGCTCTCGTGGTGTGGGATGAGGGCCCTGGTTGGCAGACGTGCTAACCAGCATTGTGGTACTGATGCGCCTGCAGTGCGGGACGAGAGTGATTCTTAGTGGAGATGTTTTGTGTCCCAGGGCTCTGGGGTGCTGAGGACAGAACGTGGGTGTCGAGTGAGCATGTGTTGAAGTCCCAGCTTCACTGTCATGACCTCACCACCTCAGTGAGTCCTTTGTCATCTGCCGAGTGAGTGTCTCTCTTGCCGAGGCTCGACCTTCCTCTTCCTCCCCTGTGGCTCTGAGGACACGCAGCCCTCTCTGCTGGCAGGTCTCAGGATGGATGAGGAGCAGGGTATGTCCCGTGCTAGGGGCCTGCTGCTGACCAGGCCTTACATGCACCTGCAGGGCTTTCTGGGATGCCTACGCCTGCTCAGGGCATCCCTGCAGCTGCTGGAGGTCGTGGTGTGGACAGCTCCCTGAAGGACCTTAGTACTGTTTGAACAAGCTCTGATCTGCCTTTGTCCTTGCAGGTACCGTGTGAAAGCTTATGGAGATTAGACTCTTGAAAGCTCAGAAGCACCGTGATGCTTCCCGCGGGCACTGTCAGCCCCCAGGGCGTGCTGCGCTGTCAGGCACCTGAAGGGCCAGCGTCCCTACGCAGCATGGAGAGCCCGGCTCATGATGGTGGCCGAGCTGCGGGGGCATGTCCAGGTCGTGCCTTGGCCAATGTGATTCGTATCGAGGCCGGTGGTGCCGAGGTCCCTGGCCCTGAGGATGACCTGGGGTCTGATAGACACTTTATATGCTAGGGCTTTGCCGTCTGTGATGCTTCCCAGTGTTCTGGAGAGGGCACTGTCCTGAGACCGTGGCCGTGTGTAAATCCAGTCTGCCCCGCTTCCCCTCCGGTCCCTTGTCCTCACTGCTTCTGATTTGCATGAGCAGGGACCCCGAAGGACAGTGTGCATTTCGCCTGCTGCCCCGGCCAGAAGGCTGCTGAGTGTGGCCGCGGTGGCTCGAGGGAGGCTGCGTGGCTGGGCGCTTGGGTCCCGGGTCGGTCTGCAGGATGCAGCTGCCCCTGGCAGCAAATCGAGGAGCAGTGCCGCTGTGGAGGCCAGGGAAGGCCCGAGAGACGGGCGAGGTCGGGCCGCGGCTGATGGTGCCCCGTGGGCACAGCCCTCCACAGGTGGAGGGTGGGAAAGGTACTCTAGGGGGAGTTTTGGGGTGTCTTCCGGTGTTTCTTTGGGACAGTCTTGCTTGGTTGCCCAGGTCGGAGTGTGCTGGCCCAGTCACCACTCTTTGTAGCCTCCATCTCCCAGGCTCACGCAGTCCTCTCTCCTCAGCTCTCCGATTAGCTCGGACCACAGGCACATGCCACCGTGCCTGGCTGATTTTTTGTATATTTGGCAGAGACGGGGTTTCACTCTGTTGCCCATGGCTGGTCTCAAACTCCTGGGCCCAGTCTGCCCACCTCGGCCTACCAAAGTGCTGGGATTACAGGCGTGAGGTGCTGCGCCTGGCTGGCTTCCAGTATTGAGCAGGGAGGTATTTCTGGTAACGCTTCATCAGATAGGATCTCTGCATGGCAGGCATAGGCACTGTGGCCTCAGGGATTGATTGGCTTGTTTTCCCAGAAAGTGTAGGAGGAGGAAGTATTCAGTCACTGTTTGATCCAGTTCCTCCACAGTGTCATCGGGGCTTGCGTCTTTGCCCTGCCTTGGGAGAGTCAGCTTCCTGGGAGACACAGGCCCTGCCTGCTGCTCCCTTGCCGGTTCACGCCCAGCAGGAGGGACAGCCTCTTTGTCTTAGCAGGTCTCGGATTCACTCTGCGTTGGTCTAGCTCCAGTCACATGTTGGGCTCTGAACCAGTCACTGTGACCAGAGTGCAGAGTGCACACAGTGGCCCAGCCTGGGTGCTGGATGTGCCTCTTCTGGAAGCCGGCTGGGGAACTGGCCTCCCTGGTAATTCACTGATGTCAGGAAGGAAGGGGAAGGGGACAGATGCTGAGGACAGCACCTGCCAGTAGCGTCCTCAATGAGGTTCCTCATGCCTCACAAAGCCCAGCAGCAGTTCCAGGACAGCCTTGGCGTGGGCTCAGCGTGCACGGACGCCATACCTAACTTAGGCCCTGCGGACCTCACCCCGGAATCCCAAAGCAGGTCTGCAGGAGGGAGGAGTGGGCCCCATCCCAGAGGCAGAAAGCGGGCTCCCAGGGCCAGTGGGAGAAGGCCTGGGCAGGGTTCCCTGGCAGTGGAGGCGGACACACACCGGCCTCCCTGTGTCTCCGCTGCTTCCTGGGTTAAACCCCGGGGTCTTGGAAGTCAGGGCCCAAGTGTGCCAAAACAGCCAATAGGAAAAGTGGATAGAAGCAACGGCGGCTCAGGAGGGGCTCCTCCCCAACTCCTGTGACTGATGACTGGCTGGATGCACACAGCCTCGGGGAGGAGCCTGGGGCCCTGAGAGTGGGGAGGAGAGGCCGGGAAGGGAGGAGGCTGTATGGCAGGGTCCCTGCAGCTGCAGCCCAGTGACACCGTGGAGCAGAGCGGGGGCTCCAACCAACAGGATGGTGGAGGACGGATCACGGCCATGGCTGCCAAAGCGGGGCCCAGAGGGCGGTCCTTCCGGCTGCCCGGTCCAGCTGACCCCTGGGGCCAGGCATCTAGGTCACCTGGAGGACCAAGGCTTTACTGGTCATCTGAGGATGCTCCAGAGAAGGGTTGAGCCACGCTGGCTCATCTGCCCCGAGCAGAGGTGGGTGGGTGCCTGCGAAGGCAGATGCAAACGTGGCCCAGGCCCAGACAGTTGGGGAAGCCCTGCTGCCTGCATCTGCCTCCCTGTGGTGAGGGGTGCGCTAGAAGGGATGTGCTTTGGGATCAGGCTCACCAGCCCTGTGGCGAGTGGAGAGCCGCGTGGTCAGTGTGCAGCCTTCCTCATTGAGGGTGGCCCGTGTGCAAAGTAGACGTCAGGATTTCCTCCTCGAGGGCTTGTTGTCAGGATAAGCAACACGGGGCCAGCAGCCCAGCCTTTCCTCAGGCCCAGCTGGGCGGCGTGAGGTGAGTGAACTCTGCTGCCTCCCTCGGCTTCAGGGAGGACCTGCCCGGCCACCTCTTGCCGTGTTTCTGCAGTGGGTGTCCACTGCATGCCAGGCCTCGTGGTATTACATGTGGTCCCTGAGTCCCTGCACACCCTTCCTCCCGTCTGATGCTTGTGGACGCACGGCCCCAGGTGAGAGTGGCGGGTGGGGCCGTGGATCTGAGCTGACTGCTGCTCCTGAGCGCCCACCGCATCGTGCGGTGGAGCATCTGCCTAGGCGGGAGACGCAGCTCCTCCAGGGCGCATCTTGGTTGGGAAGTAGAGTGAGGGGGGATCGGCTGTTAGGCGGGTGCCCAGGTGTGCATCCCGGGGCAGCTGCGTTCCAGCCGCTCTGCTGTTACCCACCCCACTGCTCTAAGCGTCGCTTTTCTCTTCCACACAATCAGAATGGCAGTATCCCTGCCCTGGCTGAGTTGTTCTGGATCTAAAGTGTATCGTCCCTGTCGGCTGGGGCGCAAGGCTGGCACAGAGGCTTCCTGAGGGCAGGCTGGAGCTGCTTCTGGTCACAGAGTGCTGTGCCTCATCCTGTCTCTAGGCTGGAGGGAGAGGCAGAGAACCTCGAACCTGCACATCCCTGCAGAGGAGATCTCCTCCGGGGGACGGTGGGGCATTTTTCTAAAGTAAGGAGTGGGAGGCTCTCCTGAGCGTCATGTCGGTAGTGGCCGGCCCTGTGGTCGTGGCCAGGCACACAGCGGCGGGACTGAGGCTGGAAGTGGCCTCCTGGCCTGGGTGCATGGGGGGGGTCTTCTGGTCACTCTCTGGCCCCTGCCGTGGCCATGCCGGTGCTTGCGGGCCCGAGGCTGCTTCAGTGGGTGACCACATCCAGGCCCCTGTGAGCAGTCCCTTCTTCTCTCTGCCTTCAGCTCCCACCGAAGTTCCGGGACTACAGCCCTGCGAGTGTTCCTCCCCCTCAGCACACATGTACATGCTTGTGCACATGCTGCACACAGGCAGGCATTCCCACCCTGCACTTGCACACCGCGGACATGCACACACGATCCTGCAGGCACACACGATCCTGCAGATACACACTGCGCTCGCGCGCTGCAGTCCGTGTGCAGCATGAATGTCTGGCTCCTCTGGCCTGATTCCTGGTGAACTGAGAGCAAACACCCATCTCTGATCGCTGCCACTTAATGAGGAACGGTGGAGTTTCTAGAAAATGGGTACATCTGATGATGGTGACGAGGGCGGTGAAGTCCTCCTTCAGGCGGGGTTGTGTCTGGAGACACTGCGTTTTAACTGTTAGAACTGGGCTCTCTGTGGACAAGGGCAAGCCTTACTAGGAGTGCAGGTTCTCAGTATTGTCTCGACAGAGGGCCTGGGGGATCAGAAGCCAGCACGCATGCAGCCACCCTTCCCGGCGGGCCCTGGGATGTGGCTCTTGCTCCTCTAGGTTGTGACTGGTTTTTGGGAAAGTCAAGCTGGTGCTCACGGGTTTTCCTTATGGTGTTGGTATTCTTGGTTTCCCAGCGCTACGTTGTGAAATTCCAGGCCCAGATGTGGTCTGGCGGCTTGTCTAGATAGAGTACAAAGTGGCGCTCCAAGTGTGGATCTGCATGGAGGCCTCGCCCGCCAGCATCTGTGGGCTCCAGCCCACAGTCCGCAGGAGTCATCCGGGCCCCAGAGGCCTTGCAGCCTCCCCGGCCGGCCGGCCACGCTAGGATGTCCCCAGAACCTGCACCCTTGGCTGAGGCTCCTCTTGGGAAGGTGGTATTGAACCTGTGTCATGTGGTTCCCGTGGGCAGGACACACTGTCATCTGCCTGTGGTATGACCCGTCTCTCTTTGGTCTCTCCTCATCCTCTGGTGCCACCCATTTTCATATGGACACTGACGGTGGCTACAATTCTGTGTGTGAGCATTTGAGTCTCAGCGTCTGTGACCTTGACTCCTACTGTGTGTCTGCCCCAGCAGCGCAGTCAGCACAGTCAGGCCGCGGACCTGTTGTTGAATCTCTGAGATGTGGGCCTCAGCCGCTCTTCCCTGTCCTCGACCGTCGGCCTTCCTTCTCTGCCTGGTCCTGGCATCCCACGGCTCCCCGTGGTCTAGAGTGGAGCGCAGGCCCCTCTGCGTGCCTGCAGGCCTCCAGGGTTCGGCCCAGCCTCCCTGACCCAGATTCCTTCTCCAGCATCCTTGGGTCTGGCCACATTGCTTAGGCCTTGTTTGGGACACACCTGAGCTTCCCTGTCCCTGGGCCCCTATTTACCTTGCCTGAGGGGGCTTGTTCAGGGCTCCCGGGGCAGGGCTGGCAGAGACTTAGACTGCTTTCGGGGGCCGGTGGCCTCTTTTTGATTCTGTAGCGGTGGAAAGTGTCATCACAACCTCCGTGCTTCCTTGGCACTCACCATGGCTTCCCTGGGCCCGGGCCCTTTGCGAGTTGGAGTCAGTAATGCATGAGGCTGCAGTGAGGACCCCTGTGTCCTGCTGTGTCACATGGTCCTTCTGGGGCTCCTGGTGGCGTCTGTAGAGTCCGGGACGGGCGTGTGCGTGTGTGTGCGTGTTCCTGATCACAGGCCAGCCGGTGGGCTGTGCTGTCCACCTAGAGCTGTGAGGGGAGGGAACGGGGCCCCTGCGACTACTCATTTCCATGCTCTAGCTCTGCCTTCCGGCTCTAGCCACCAACAGGGAGCTGGGTGGAGGCAGAGCTTCCCCTCTGCTGAGCTAGGCAGAGTTGGGCCAGGAGCCCCATTTTCTTCAGTCCTCGGAATCGGCTCGGAGGCCCCCTGAACCCCTTGCCACCACCAGCCAGTACTTCTGCCTGCTGAGGGCAGCCAACCTGCTGTGTACCCCCATGTACTGAGCTCCAGCAGTGTTGCCTCCGGCTAAGGGAAGCTGAGGCCACGGGTTCTTCCTGAGGCTTGGAGGAGACCTTTTACCTGAGGTGCTGGGGAGAGGGTCTCCACCCAAAACAGGCAGGGGCTGTGGGCCTCTGATTCCGATCACACCAGTCACCTGGAGATGGCCAGGAAGCAAGGTGCCCTGCGCGGGAGAGAGAGAGAAGATGGAAGGAAGGGGATGGGAAGGGCTCTTCCGTGGAAGCCTCGTCCCCATCCCTGTGCACAGAACACCTGCAGTTCTGTTCTCCTGCATCCTCCTGGAGTCCTTGGGCTGGTGCCTCCATGTCAGCTCCTGGGCTTGGGGGTGCAGACAGGAGCCCTGATCCCCTCCTCAGGGCCAGTGTGTGTCACACCTTTCTGGTACGTGGTGCGAGGCCTGATGTATTTGGAAGTTTTGTTTAAGCTGTTGTATTGTTAAAATGTAGTCTTTGCATGTATTTGAATACAAATCGGCATTTTAGAGGTCAGAAGCAGGGGAGAGAGTGCAGAGTATGTGGTACTGGGCCCACACCCACTGAAACAGACCAGACTCATCTTTACGGCCAGGACCCATTCCTTCCGACGCAGGGCAATTTGCCTTTCTCTTTCCTTTCTTCCCTTTCCTGTGCCTGTTTTTGAGATGGGGACTTGCTCTGTTGCTGAGACTGGAGTGCAGTGGTACAGTCATGGCTCACTGCCACCTCACTGCCGCCTTGACCTCCTGGGTGCCATCTATCCGCCCGCCTCGGCCTCCTGAGTAGCTAGGACTACAGGCGTGCACCACCACATCTGGCTTTGCTTTTATTGTAGAGACGGGTTGCTGTGTTGTCCAGGCTGGCTTTGAGCTACTGGCCTCAAGGGATCCCCCCACCTGGGCTTCCCAAAGTGCTGGGATTGCAGGTGCGAGCCACCATGCCTAGCCTCAGTTTTTCTTTTTCTTAAACATTTCTATATGATAGGGAGAGGTACTAAAATATGTCATCTTGAATGTGGCTTTAGGGAGTTGATGGATCTTCTCAGCCCACGCAGGTATCCCAGATTATGAGTGCCTGATCCAGAGGACCTGGGATCTGGGTGGCCCCTAGTAGCCTGGGCGTCTTTCCCTTCGCCGTGGTGTGCAGCCAGGCCCCCCTGGGTTTTCTGCCTTTGCAGAGCGTGGTGGAGGGATGCCCACAAGCTGCTTCCCCGTCTGTGTCTGGGCTCTTCCTGGCTTGCTATTAGAGGCGAGAGTGGACTGTGCCCCGTTACTCACGTCGGCAGACCCTTGCTCGGTGCTCAGCTGCCAGCCCTCGCCACTCTTCCTGCCACCCTGCCCTCCAGCGGTTCTCACATCTGTCCTTGTCTGGCCTTGTCGGTGGGGCTGAGGCTGTCTGGGGCACTCTGCGGCACTGTGTGGACGAGCTTCATCCTGGCCGTGTCCTGTTTCCACTTTGTGTCATTTTTCTCACTCCCCAGTCTCTGTGGTCCACCCCTGCCCCAGCCACCCTTGAGGGAGGGGCATCTGCTGGCCCGAGGTGCCGCTCTCCCCCGACCCTGTGCCTTCCAGTGAGAGCTGCCGAGGCAGCCTCCTCTCTGTGCTCTCTCCTACCGGGAATAAATGGGAGTGGATTGGCAAGGCACTCTTTCAGCACACTGGGTTTGGAAAACTAACTCTTCCTTGTTGTGGACAGACTGTACTTGCCCTGAGTTTCTCTGTGGCTGTCGGTGGAGCCAGGTGAGGGGGCACCTGTTTTGGCTGAGTGCCGGAGAAGCCGACCGCTGCCTCCCCTGCCTGCCCACGCGGCCTCAGATCTGATTCCAAGCCCTGCTCCATCTCCCTAGAGGCAGCTTTTTCCTTGTTTCAGATTCCTAACTCAGACACTGACGTTGGTTCAACCTCCAGGCAAGGGTCTGCCCAGCGGGCGTGCACTCTACCGGAAGATGCAGGGCTCAGAGCAGTGCCAGGGCCTCTGGTTTGCGAGGGGCATCATGGTGGAGGATTCCCCCTGCGGGCTGGAGCCAGGGTCAGGGTGGCCACAGGAAACAAGTGCGTCTACTTGGACGCTGCGGGCCTTGGGTGAACGGGGCGAGACCCGAGAGCTGGACTTGAGACCGTGATGGAGAACGCTGGGGGTTAAGCCAACCATGCCTGTAACGTGGGCAGTTACACAGTGAAGTGGATACTTGAGTTTTTAGGAAGTATAAGCTGTTGCTCAACGCCTGTAATCCCAGCACTTTGGGAGGCCGAGGCAGGTGGATCACCTGAGGTCAGGAGTTCGAGACTAGCCTGGCCAACATGGTGAAACCCCGTCTCTACAAGAATTCAAAAACTAGTCAGGCATGATGGTGGGTGCCTGTAATCCCAGCTACTGGGGAGGCTGAGGCCAGAGAACCACTTGAACCAGAAGGCGGAGATAACAGTGAGCCAAGATTGCACCATTGTACTATAGCCTGGGCAACAAGAACCAAACTCTGTCTCAAGAAAAAAAAGGAAGGAGAAAAAGAAAGTGTAGGCTGTTAAAGGAAGCTCCCACCTCGGTGGGCTGGCTTTTCCTGGCCTGGCCCCACCCATAGGTGCCCTGGGCTGTTTCTCCCTGTTGTTGGGAGAAGTCAGGGAGGCCCTGGGGGGTCCACAGACAGGCCACTGTGGTTCCGGGTTTAGCCTCTGCCACCTGGCCCGTCCAGGTCATTCTGGGAGGTCCTACCCATTACATGATCAGAAAGGTACAAAGTGGAAAATGCGTATCTTGTATTGCCTGAGAGTTTTATTAAAGCATTTCCAGTGTCATTAATATTAGAGGAACTAAATTGGCAGCATAGATCAGCACTACAAATAAGCAGTTACTGTAATTGGGAAAAACACTAATGTTTTAATCTGCATATGTGGCAGAAGCGTCGTTTTATGATTGCTTTGATAATAGAAGACAGGCTGAGTATCACCAATGCAAGCAAATAAGGAATCCATTAATTCTATTCACTTAAAAAAGTGATATTCCCAGCTTTTGCAGTTACAGTTTAATAATGAGGGTGCCGAATTTTAATCTGCTACGTGGGTGCAGGCCCTGAAAACTTGGGAAGGCATCTCCTGTTGGTTTGTGTGTGTGCTGGCGTCCTAAGGAATATGGGGATCCCAGCCCTCGGCTGCAGCAGAGCCCTGGGCCCTGGGGAGCAGTGTGGGACTTGCATCTGGTACTGTGTTGCTCAGGCCCCCAGAGCCCAGTGAGCAGTCTCAGCTGGTGGAGTGTGTGTCTGTGTGTGTGTGTGAGATATGAAACTGGGTGTGGTGGTTTAAGTCACCCTGGCTTGAGTCTGTTCTAGGGGCTCTCCCGCCTAGGAGGGTTTGTACCCCCCTCCCCAGGGGACGTTTGGCAGTATCTGGAGACGGCTTTGGTTGTCACAGCTGGGGGCGTGGTACTGGCCTGTAGTAGTTTGAAGCCAGGGTTGCCACGGAACATTCTACAACATCCCAAGATGTCCCTCGGGTGGGAAGACCTCTTGTCATTGAGCCCAGAAGATGAGCATTTATTTAGTATCTGAAGTAAATGACACTGCATTTGACCGGCATGTACGGTCATAGAACTTAAATAGTAATTTTGAAAACACTTGGGACAAGTGATATATATCATTTACCAGCTTGGGGGTGTGAGGAAATGAAATCAGCTTTCATTTACATTTTTTTGCATGTGAATAAAATGTACCTTTATCCTCTCCTTTTCCTTTCTTTTCATTGCCCCTCTCTTTCAGATTTGACAAATGGGTTTCGATTCCCCAGAACTGACATTTTCCTAGCCGGGCGTGTTTTGCATGCAGATGTCGTGGGAGATAACAAAGAGGCATGTTTGTGTTGTAGTGGCTACACAAAAGGAAAGGATGCTGCTGAATTGTAAATTGCATTTTTAGAACATGCTAAAACGAAGTGCCGGGAGTGATTTGTGTTCGCTGCAGCTCAGCTCGCTGTGTGTTTTCATTGTAGTGATTGAGGAAGGCGGTCGCCGGGTTCCTAGACGGTTTCCTTCCTCTGAGCATCGCGCGTGCGTCACGTGCTCAGGTGACAGCTCCGTCGCCATAAATACACTTTAAACACCCTGATGCGTGTGTTGTGTGTGGGATGCTGCTGTCTCAGTTCCTGCCACTCATCTTCTCAGCTCTCGGGACGTGAACCGTGTTTGCTCCTCGCATCCGGGAGGCGCTGCTGAGTGGCGACCTCGAGCCGCAGGAAGCGTGTGCTGTGCACGGGGAGGTTTAAAACAGGTGTCCCTCATTTTCCAAGGTGGGCCGTGAAGGCCGAGAGCGCGATGGGCAGCAGTGCCTCTGAAGTTGGGGACAAAGCGGGGAAGGCTCCATATAAACAGACAGCTTGGCAGTTTATTAGAATTACGCGTGTGTCCAGCCTTTAAATTTAAAAAAAAATTTCAACTGTGGTAAGAAACACCTAACAGAATTTACTGTCTTAACCATTTGTTAGTGTACAGTTCAGTAGTGTTAACTCCATTCGCAGGGTTGTGGAACCAATTTCTAGAATTTTTTCATCTTGCAAAACTGAAACTATTAATATATACCCATCAAACAGCTCTTCTATTAGAAAGATCTAACAGAACTTCTTTTTAAAGGCAGGCGGTTCTCTCAAACACAAGGTTACTGTCAATCCTGTGATGAACTCAAAAGTTTGCCAACTATAGAGGGAAGGATGGGAAGAAACAAATGTTTATTCAATAACTATGGATACACATATAAAAATGTGTGCATGTTATAAACGTAGACTACGTCGTAAATGTATATTTACAACATACTGTGTATGTATAAATTAATGTAAGTGTATATTAACACATGACTTACATACGTGTGTAGATGTGCGTGTGCACATCCCGGGTTCACACGGAAGCGTGGGTCACTGCAGAGCTGGTGCATTCTGTGCTGCTGTTTCTTCTCGTTACCCTGGTCCGGATCTCCAGAACTGAGATCTCTTCCTCTGCCCTCTTCCTCTGAGTGAATCCAGCCTCACGAGGGCCCTCTTGGCTCTGGCACCCTTGGGCCCACGCTGTGTCCCTGACCCCTTTTTGAATCTGGCACCCTTTTGAAAGGGTCCCACCCAGTGGTTCCAGCCCAGCGGAGCCTCAGTGCCCCCGGCTGGACGCGGGCCTGCCTTGCCCCACCCCGGGTCAGTTGGAGCCCCACATCCTCTTCTCCACGAGTCACCCTGCAGCCGGGTCTGGAGCTTTCTGTCTCCCTCCCTCACCCTCAGCGTCTGGATGCAGGCCCTGGGCCTTGCTGAGTGTTCTGACCTTTGTTTCCTGTTACCCCGTGGCAAGGCAGGTGCTGCTCTCTGGCCTTCCCAGTGGAGCGGATGAGTAAGGGGCCTTGGCAGCCGACGGGAGTGTGGATGAAGGGCACTCCTCCCAGCCTGGGGCTCCTCAGGGCTGCCAGGGGGATGGTACCCATCCTGGGTCTGAAGATGGGGTAAGATGACTGGGCCACCAAGGTGGGGGCTGTGGGGAGTGCCAGGGAGGCCCCGCCAGGAGCTGACGCTCAGAGCAGGGTGGGCCTGGGCCGGCTTAGGCCGAGGGGACCTGCCAGACCCCTCTTGGGAGCTTGAACCTCCTTGGGCAAGAAGGAGCAGGCCTTGACGGGGCTGGGCGGGGGCTGCGCTTGAGGGATGGGAGGGTGGCAGGCAGAGGCAGGCGGCGGCCCCACCGCAGGTGAACGGGTGAGCCTTGGTGTGTGTCAGTGATTACCGGCGTGCCCCGCGTCGTCTAACGCTCCGCTTTCCCCTGGCGCTGGCCGGGCGCATCCCCCCAGAGCTTGCTCAGCTGTGCGGCAGCCAGCGCTTGTAGGGCCCTTCTCCCTGGGCTGGCCGCCCGGTTTCACTCCTCCCCACCCCCGCACTCATTCCCCTCTGGCTGGACTCTCCCTCTGTCCTCAGAAGAGCAGCTCTTCCTGGTGGCCTCCGCCCCCAGCTCCTGCCTTCCCAGAGTGACTTGCTCCTGGGCTCCCTGTCACTTTTACATCACCCAAGGCCTGTTTCTTCCCTATGGCACTTTCTCTTTACCTTCCCGTCCCACCCCTGCAGCTGACACTGAAGGTTTGCCCGCATGCCCGGTGCTGTGTGTGGGTGTGAGCCCAGCATGGCACCTTTCCTGGGAAATGAGGGGAAAGAGGGCTGCTTCCTGGGGAACGAGACAGAGCTTGGCAGTCTGTGGAGGCCTGTTTGTGTCCTCTTTGTTTGAAAGACTTTTGCCTCAGGCCAGATTGTCCAGCTCTGCCAAGGCAGGAAGAAGAGGGGTAGATACGTGGATCCCTTCAGTGGACACGAAGAGCTCCAGACATGCCCGGGTCGTGGTTCCTGGGGTCATCGTTTCAGGCTCCATCCGCATCCTGAGAGTGAGGGGGAGCCCATGGAGGCCTGCAGAGGAGAGTGGGAGGTGGGGACAGGGACCTGTGGGCGTGGCAGATGGTCAGAGCGATGGTCCTGGTGATGCTGCTGTCTGGGTGGTGCTCGTTTGGGATGGGCGCTGGCCTGGTGCAGTCTAGAACTGCCATCGTCACGCTGGGCATGTGACTCAGCTCTTCCGCTCCCAGGGCCCACGCCTTCCCTCTTCCAGGCCATCGTCGTGTGGACCCCAGCTGCCAACATCCCGGACTCTGCTTTAGTGCCTCTTTGCCCTGGTCACACTGGAGGTTATGTGTCTGGGTGTTCGTCTGCCCCGGCAAGGAAGGAAGTCCCCAAGCTGTGACAGATTCTCAGTGGGCTTCTCTCCCACAAACGCTCAGGCTCCCGGGCCAGATCCACATGCACCGGGCATGTCCCCAGGCTGAGAAGGGTACCCGCCTGCCGCAGGCATTCCCCAATGTCGGCCGAGGGGAGGGGCACTGCACATTGCTGGACAGAGGGCTGCCCCTAGACGTGGCATCACCCCTGGAGGACCATGGCCTCGTTAGCCTTTTTGAAAATGAGGTTTGAAAACCAGGCGTTTTGATGTCTGTAGAATTCCTATTTCAGGGAAAATTAGAGGTCCCTGAGGTGGGTGTAAAGCCAAGCAGGTGGGGCACCCCCCCCCCCCCCCCAGTAATGAGCAGCACACCCTAGGAAAGAGCCCCCCCCCCCCCCCCCGCGGCATCTGGAGATAGTCCCAGCGGAAGGAAGGTGGCGGCAGCCGAGCTCAGCGTGGCGATCGGTCTCGGGCCTGGTCCTGTCTGCCAGACTGTGCCCAGTTGTGTCTGAGATGCCCGCTCCGGGTCCTGGCAGGTGGTGTAGGGCCCTGGGGTTCTCTTCATCCTGTTGCATCTCTCCACTGAGTTCGGGCCCCAGCCAGGACATGCTGTCAGCCCTGCCCCTCGTAAGAAGTCAGCGGTGAGACTGGCCTTGTGGCCTCCTGCCTGCGCCTCAGCTGCTCCGGGTTCGTGGTCTGGGCGAAGTGAGGCAAGACAAATTATGAGTCCCTTTGTGGGAGGAGAGTCTCTTGCTCCCTCCCTTGTGATGACGCACTGAGAGATGGGGCTGTCTCCAGAGGATACGGGGCCTCCAGTGGGGTCCCGAGAGACCTGTTGGTGGCAGAGAGGATGTTGGGGTTGGGGCAGTCCTCGGGACAGGTGCAGCGCCGCTGTCTGGAGCGGTCTTCTCGTGCTGGCAATGTGCGAATTTGCAGAGTCAGGACCCCAGACATCCTGGGGCCTCCACAGGCACCCGTGGGGACAGCGCCCTCGTAGTGGCTTTGGTTAGGGGACAGCCCCGTAACCTGTGGTGGCGACACGCCCTGGGCCAGGGCAGCCGATGCCTGGGCACTGCTTTTGGTTTCAAGTTCAGAGTCAGGGTGAGCAGAGGTAGCCTTTGGGCTGCCATCGAGGTTCGGCCCCTCGTGGCCTTGGGAGGACAGTGGCCCCACAGGCTCGGGAGGTCTCTGGAGCATGCTTACAGGCAAGTGACCGTGCCTGGCAGGCAGGGGTGTGAGTGAGGGAGTGGTCTGTGCCCAGGAGGAACGGGCGTGGGATAGCTCCCTTTTGGATAAGGACCTGTGCTCAAAGCACTTCTTCCTGAAGCCTGCTGTCACTGCACAGCCCCATTTTGTGATGTCATTGTCATCAGTGTGTCCTAAACGTTTTGTGCTGCTACGCGTCCTCATGGAGCCAGGTCCCACCAGGACCCCACCACCCGCCGCGCGCCTGCGTGCTGAGGGTTTGCAGACTCAGTGTTCTGTTGAGCACTGCGGCTTTTTAATAATCGTTCCTCAGGTATGGCCACCCAGACTATATTCAGGAACACATGGTCTGAACTAACAAGAAGGAACTGGGGGTCCCAGGCAGTCAGTGGCTGGATGGGGTTCGTCCCCTGCCCCTGGGGCGGGCCTTGTGCTCCCAGCAGGTGGTATGTGTGATGTGGCCGGGACGCCACGTTACTGATGGCAGTAGACATGTGCCCTGGGGCCAGGGCAGTCAACAGAGTCTGTGTCCCACCTCTGACGGTGCGGCGGTGATGTCTCGGGTACCGTCAGGAGGGTTCTGAGCACACAGCACCTTCCTTGGTTTTCGGGGTTGGAGCATCGTTGCCCAGAACCTGCCAGCCTGCTTTAGGCACCATTGAAGGACACGCTGAAGTGGAATCCAATGAGGCTGGCCCTGGAGCATCCGGCAGGCTATGGGCAGGACTTGACATGGTCCAGGTGACGCTTGTAGTCAGGCGGGGTGGCTGCCAGGCACTCCCCTCTTCTCTAACCCCTTCCCCCACGAGGGCCGGCAAGAAGCCTTGGCAGGGTGAGGTCGTCTGCAGTCAGGTGGCGCTCACTGGTTGACGCAGCCCAGACTCCCAGGCCTCCTGGGGGCCATGGAGGAAACACCCATCCAGAGTGCCTGGTGGTGGGTGCTCCCTGGCAAAGTGTCCCCATGCAATCTTCCACACCAGACCACCCAGACCGCCCGTCAGCCGCACTGTTGGAGCCTGTGCGTGACTGACATGAGAGGACCTTCTCCTGCAGTCACCCTGGGAGGCTGTGATGGCCTGTGATGTCCGTCTGTCCGTGGTGTTTGTGTGCCAGGGAGGCGTGAGTGCCATCCTGTGGACGCTGTGAGGTGTCGCTGCTCACTGAGGTTAGCGGTGTTGCCCTGGCGGGGCTGAGTCCGCGTGGAGGACGCTCAGCTCTGAGGCAGGCGCTTTGCGTCACTCAGTCATCCTCACAGTGGGGTCTGACTGGCTGTGGGCCACCAGGCGTCCTTGCAGGCCCTGTGAGGACAAGTGAGTGGACAGTCCATGGCCTGGCACCAGACTCGGGGCAGGTGTTCAGGGAACGTGTGGGGACATGTGTGGATGGGAGGGTGGGTGGCTGAAATCCCCGGGCCTACAGGATAGCAGACCCAAGCTGGCTCTGACACCCCCCGGGCGCCCTCCACTTTTCTGGTGCCCAGGCCCCCCGTTCTGGTGACCTCTTCCTACGTGGCTGCCCTTCCCCAGGCACCTCTGGGTGTTCCTGCTGCCTGGTTCCTGGTGTCAGTGTTCTTCACAGCTCTGTGGACCCCACCTAGCTCTGCGTGTTCCCCTGGCTCACCCAGACGCCTGCAGCTGCCCTTCCTACCTGCAGCAGACAGCTCCCCAGTCTGTCTAGCTCACACCCACCCCTCCAGGTGCCCTGGCGAGTCTCCCCTCACCTGAGTGTTCAGGCCATGAGCCTTAGGGCCTCTCCCTGTCCCTAGATCAGGGCTCGAATCTGTGCCGGCTGCCGTTCACCTGCTGCCAGCGTGGACCTGTGCAGCTGACAGGGACCTGAACCAGCTTGGCTCTCGCTCAGGTTCAGGTGTCTCATTTTGTCTGAAATTTGAGACCTTCTGCTTATCTTTGATACTCTGAAATTTAAAATGTATCCTAGTTAGGGAACATGAGCTAACTTAGCTTCATCCAAAGGCTTGTTTTCTGCTCTGGGGGAGGTCCCCTCCTCCCTGGTCCCCCTCGTCATCATCGCCAGCATCATTGTCATCTTCCTGCAGCTCCTCTGCCCTGTTTTCCTTTGGTGGGATTCCTGTGAATGCCATTTTGGCTGCTGGTTTATTTCTCTGATATTTACTCAGCATGGTCTCCCCATTCCCCTGTGCGGTTTTGTTCTGCCCTTCACCGCTGAAGCTCCAGGTGCGCCTGCCTGCTGCCCGCTGCTCTCTGGTTTGCATCTGCTGGTGCCTGTTCTGTGAACGCCATAGCATCACTGTTCTCTCTGCCACTCCTTAGAGGGGCTTGAATTACCGCTGTGTCTTCGGGCTCAGTTTTTCTGTGTATCTTGGTCATTCTTTTTCTTGCTTCAACTTTTCCTTAAGTGGCTGGAAAATTGTTCATATCTAAGAATCCGGGGACCATACATTTCAGATGGAGTCAAGGCTTAACTGTAAAAAGCAAAGCAAGAGAAATTGCCAAAGACAATTGGGGCATCAGGGACCCGTCCTCATTGACCCAGGATCTCTAGAAGCTGAAAAAGACGCAGTTGACAGAATAAAAATGGCAATGTTTGAGTGGATAAATATGTTAGCAACAAAGTCATTGAAGAAATGAGAGTTTTGGAAAAATATGTGTAACGTTTGACAAAGCTGAGATGGGCGGATCACCTGAAGTTGAGGGTTCAAGACCAGCCTGGCCAACACGGTGAAACCCCGTCTCTACCAAAAATACAAAATTTAGCTGGGTGTGATGTCTCGCGCCTGTAATCCCAGCTTCCTAGGAGGCTGAGGTGAGAGAATCACTTGAATTTGGGAGTTGGAGGTTGCAACGAGCTGAGATTGCCCCACTGCACTCCAGCCTGGGCAGCAGAGTTAGACTCCATCTCAAAAAAAAGAATAACTTTACTGTGGAGAGATCTCTTACAAACTGAAGAGAATTTCTGGCCAAAATTAGAAAATGAATGCCCAGTGAGGGCAAGTGAGTGGACGGTCCATGGCCTTGCACCAGACTCAGGGCAGGTGTTCAGGGAATGTGTGTTCAGAGGAATCCTGGCAGACACGCCCGTCAAACCCCTGAGCACCCAGGGAGACGCCCGGAAAAGTCAGCAGAGGTCACGCTTTTTACCTAGCTTGGCAGAATATGGAAAGAGAGATGGTGTCTCTTTCCACATCACAGGGAGAGCGTGGAGGTCGCAGCAGCCTCGGGCATGGCTGGAGGAGGTATGCGGCATCGCCGCCTCTTTGGAAGTCGTTCTGCTCACTGTTCAGATGTGAGAAATAGGAGATATTTCACTCCTCCTCCCTCCCAGGGCTGTGTTCCCAGGGCCCAGACCCCAGGACCTGAGGTTGTTTGCACCCAGCAGTCCCTTGCAATGTTGTTATAGACGTTTGGAGGAAAGTCTGTGCCTGTGGGTAGGAGAATGGTTGGCTAAATGTTGGCGCAGCCTCGTGCTGGACGCCTCCAAGACATGGTATTGTATGAGAAGTCTGTAGGGTATGATTTCATTTTTGGAGACAGTGACCGCCTGGTATGTGCGTGTACATATGTACACTTGTGTGTGTTGTGAGTGTGTGTGTGTGTGTGTGTGTATGTGTGTAAGGAATGGAGGGAAGTGTGGCCGGCACCCGCGCGTGGGGAATGGAGGGAAGTGTGGCCAGTACCACGCAGAGGTTTTCTGTTGGGCATTTGACAGTGAAAGCAGGAGAAAGAAGCTATTGCTCTGAAAATGAAGCCGTGTGTCTGTTCTGTCTGTCGGTGTGAACTGCCCGCTTGTGTGTGTTGCTGCACACACTCTGTAGAGGGGACGGAGCTCCTGGTGCCCTGGAGGCTGGGATGTAGGAGTGGGAGCTGCACAGCAGCATGTGGGTGCGGGTCTTCGGGCACTCACAGACGAAGCCGGTCCGTGTGTGTGCACGTGTGCGCATGTGGGAGCCCAGCCTGAAGAACGGCCCTGGCAGCCTTGGCAAGGGACAGAGATCACCTGTGTGTGTCTTTGTGTGGTGGTGTTGCACTTGTGAATGGAACAACTTTTGTGAATGGAAGTGCCTGGCTGAGGCCTTGCATTTCTTAAAGGTAGGAATGAGGAGGAGGGCCCGAGGATGGAGGGTGGGATGAGTAGGTGGGCCCGAGGATGGAGGGTGGGGTGAGGAGGAGGGCCCGAGGATGGAGGGTGGGGTGAGTAGGTGGGCCCTTCCAGTGCTGGCTTGAGCACCTCTCCCTGGGACACAAACTGCCTGCCTGCTGCCTCGGCCAGCGGGTTCTGTTCTGGTTCTGCAGAGGAGAGTCCTGGGGCCCACTGTTCAGGAGTTCCCAAGACACAGACCCTCAGAGAGGGTCCCCATCAGGTTCCCGTGGGTTCCTGCTTCACCCTGCTGCTGTCATTGCAACAGGCCCCCAGGAACCTGGAGCCTTGGGGGTGTCTCTGGGTGAGCAGCCACCCCTGCCTGGCCCTGGTCTGCTTTGCAGCTCTGTGGGCTCAGCTGCCCCTGTCTGCTGGCTGCTCGACGTTTGTGAGATGTGGAAATCTCTGACGGGTGCTGCCCCCGCCCCTCGGTGGGCTCTTCGCTATTTTGGGTCTGTGCCCGTGCTGTCACTTGATTCCGATTTAACCAGACGGTGGAGTGAGGCAGGGCTGGACGCACAGGCCCAGACCTTCATCTAGATGCAAAAGCCTTGCGGAACCGCATGGAAAGGCCCCAGGCCACCCCGAGGCCAGAGGCTCCGGTCTGCATACTGCTTGCGCAGCCATGCCTGAGCCGGTCCCTCATGCTCTCGCCTCATGTGTGTGTGTTTGTGCATGTGTGTGAGTTCATGTGTATGTGTGTTTGAGGTTATATGAGTGTGTGTGAGTGTGAATGTGTTTGTGAGCATGTGTGAGTGCATTTGTGACTGTGTATGAACGTGGTAAGCTATGACCATGAGTGCCTGTTTGCGAGTGTGATCGAGTGTGTTTAAGGTTATGTGTGTGAGAATGAGTGCATGTGTGTTTGTGTTAGTGTATAAGAGTGAGTGCATGGGCGTGAGTGCAGGTGTGATTGTGTGTGTTTGAGGTGTAAGTGCATGCTTGCATTTGTATTAGCGTGTAAGTGTTAGTATGTGAGTGCATGGGCGTGAGTGCGTGTTGAGTGTGTGATTGTGAGTTTGTGAGTATGAGACAGATTGAGTGTGAGTTTGAGGTCATGTGTGAGTGCGTGTTTGTCACTGTGAGTTTGTGTGTGTGATTGAGGTCGTGTGTGTGTGATTTTGGGTATGTGAGTGTGTGAGTGTGACTTTGAGATTATGTGTGAGTGCGTGTTTGAGTGTGTTTATCACTGAGTGTGGGTATGTGAGAGTGTTTGATTGTGAGTCTGAGGTCATGTGTGAGTGCATGTTTGAGTGTGTTTGTCACTGTTTGTGGGTATGAGTGTGTGATTGTGAGTTTGAGTTCTTGTGAGTGCGTGTTTGAGTGTGTTTGTGATTGTGAGTTTGTGGGTATGTGAGAGTGTGTGAGTGTGAGTTTGAGGTCATGTGTGAGTGTGTGTTTGAGTGTGTTATTGTGAGTTTGTGGGTATGTGAGAGTGTGTGAGTTTGAGGTCCCATGTGTGAGTGAGTGCGTGTTTGTGTCTGTCACTGTGAGTGTGGGTATGTGAGAGTGATTGAGTTTGAGGTCATGTGTGAGTGCTGTTTGAGTGTCACTGTGAGTGTGGGTGAGAGTGATTGTGAGCTTGAGGTCATGTGAGTGCGTGTTTGAGTGTGTTTTTCACTGTGGGTATGTGAGAGACTGTGTGATTGAGTGTGAGTTTGAGGTCATGTGTGAGTGAGTGCGTTTGAGTGTGTCACTGTGAGTTTGTGTTGGACCCCTGGCGGGGGCTGGCCTGACTGAAGGGGGCCATGGTGTGGTGCAGACCGGAGCAGGCGTCTGCACAGACAAGGTGGCCTGAGGCCCAGGGTTTCTGCCTGGAAGAGGGTGGAGCTCCGTCCTGGGTGATCCCCTGGCCCAGCTGGGGCCTGCCCTGTGGCTGCCAGGAGCTGAGGAGTGACTGCCTCTGGGGGCTCTGGGCTGTGGGAAGCCTGTGGTGTGGACAGCAGCTGCGCTTCCCTTGACTGGTGGCTCTAAAGGGCACAGGGTTAGAGCGATTGCCCTAAAGGGCAGCTGCCATTGTCAACTGTCTGACTGGGAGATGAAGGGCATGTTGATCCTTCACCTTTATGACTTATCTCGCTGTCTGTAATTCATCCTAGGAACATTCTTTAATCATAGTAATTTTACAAAGACCCGCATGATGCAGGGATTAGCTGTGAAGGGAGGATTTGAAGCCCAAGTCTAATGGGTGCTCAGCCAGCTCCTCTACTTGGCCTCCAGGCGCTGAAAGGCTGCAGGCACACCAGCCTTTCCACCAGGCACCCGGCCAGCACAGGAGTCCTGCTCTCCTGGAGGCTGCTGTGCAGGATCAGCTCTTCACTGTCTGTTGCCATTAATCATACAGTGCACGACCTCCTGAGAAGCACCAGACACTTCCCAGACCCCAGGGCAGTGAGGCAGGTGGCAGGAGGCCTGGACTCAAGTGGGAGCTGCGTGGAATCCAGAGTGCCTGCGCTCATGGGTTTGGTCTGTCTCTGGGCGAATCCAGTTTTATGAGTCTGCTAAGTGGTGGTCTTTTAAAATTGCATCTTGGACGGTGTGTCACCTGTCTGCTGCCTGTGAGGCCCATACTTGCTCTTAGCCTACCCTTTAGCGGGAGCGCCCGAGCCCTGTGTTCGGTGGGGGGAGTTGGCACATTGCGGAGCTGTGGGGCGCCTCCCTCAGTGAGCATTTTCCGCCTCCTGCGCCGCGCTCTGACGGTCACGGGCGGCCTGCGGTTCGGTGTTGCATGGTTGTCTTTGCATTTTTCAACTCCATTTTGTCCCCACAGTGCCCCTTGGGAAAGGTCGGGTTGCTGCCCTTGCTGACATGCCAGTTACGGGGACACAGGGTGGACGGCCTGCTCTCCTGCACAGGCCCCGTGCGTCTGGGCGTGCCTTGCTGTGCGTCATGAAGTGGTAGCCAGCCACACTGCAATGGTCTGTTCTTCAAGAGGAAGAACGGAAGTGGAGGTGACAGGGTATGGCGGTCCTGTGATTCGCCGCCAGGGAGGAATGGGAAGTTCCCATCAGGCAGAATGCCACTTCCGGGACGAGCCTTCGGGCACCACCTGCGCCACTCCCTTTCCCGCCCCGACATTGTCTTCTCCTTTAAGCTCTTAATTTCCGTTGTTTCCTATGAAAGGTGGCTTCGATTCTGTGCGTCCTGCCTGAGAGCGGGTGGCCCAGGCCTGCTGAGATGCCGTGGGCCGTGTCACACAGCAGCAGCCTGGCTTCCTAGGTGCCATGTCGAACACGTCGTGACTTCATGAGTTCATAAGTACTCGTGCCTGGCTACCCCGTGTACACTGAAATGCAGGGCGTGACCCGTTTCTCGATTATCTGCAGCAGTTTTAATTTATTTTTAAATAGAAATAGCTTTGCCTATTACATTAAAATAAAAATTTGTTTTGTAAACAGTTACAACAATAAGTAAACTTAAAAGCAGGAGTTTAAAGGACACCCGAGTCTCACTCACGCCTGGGACCGCGGGTTAGCAGTGGGACTAGCTTGCAGGCGTCGCTGCCCCTGGGGAGCCCTGTGGCTCCTGGGCCGCTCCGCTCACCGGCCAGTCTGCGTGCTGCCACCGGCGGGTGTGAGCTCCGAGCAGAGATACACTCTTGGCCCCGGCATCCATTTACTGGGACCCAGAGCTCAGAACTGTGGGCAGTTCCGACCCAGATAGATGAGAGGGGACCGACCCAGACGGCGTGTGCTGTTGTCTTCCTTCCCGCCTGTTGGCATCTGTCCAAGTCTTCCCTCTTTTCTTGGAGACTGTCACCAGAGAAGGCCTGTCTCTGTCTTGTCAGAGAAGATGCCTGCCCACCAGCGAGCCCGTCCACTGCCTGTGTATATGCAGGTCCCTTGTCACCTTCCAGCAGCTCCCCTGGGTCGCCAGGGCAGTGATGTGCAGCCCGTGGGGATGGCATTCACTTCTCCCCAGGTGAGGGCTCTCTGACCTCTGAGTCACCAGAGCAGTGGGTGCCGGGACTGTCTGTGGGCTCCCATCTGCAGGGTGGCCTCAGCTGCCGATGCCGACGTCGTTGCTTTTGAGTAGAGTTGGGGAGGAACCTGGGCTGCCACTTGGAACCAAAGCACATTTACTCCTTTGATCCCAAAGAACTCGGCACTTAGAAGGGTCCACTCCGATGGTGATAAGCACCTCACCTTCGGAACAGCGAGGGCTGCCTGCCCAGGGCTCCCACCTCACCTGGGCATGAGAAGCACCTGTGGCTTCAGAGGACGAGGGGAGGATGGTCCTGACCACCGAGCAGTGTCTGTGTCTGGAGGGAACAGCCTGTGGCCCTCTCCTCAGGACAGGGACCCTTCCCTTGGACACCCCACCCCGGTGATCCCCTAGTGGAGAAGGAAGTGGGCGGGCAGCTGGGGCAGGTCAGTTTCCAGTTTTTCTTTGCTTGGCATCTGTTAATCTTGAGTTTGTTTCAAGAAGCTGTTCTGTTGCTTTGATGAGGCCCTCCACGTGAGGAAGTTCACGGGCGGCAGTGCCAGCCACGCCAGGTGGTGCTGTGCTTTCACCGGTGCAGTCCGGGTCTTATTCGCCCCCTTTGCCAGCCCCTCAGTTCCTCACAGCCAAGCGTCTGGGTCTCTACGGGCCTCACGTCCCTTGCTTCTGACATTCAAGGCCCTCCTGTGTCTCCAAAGGAAGAGGGCTGGAACACACCTGCAGAGCCACCGTTCTGAAACTCGGGAGTCCTTCACGCTCCTGCAAGTTAGCGAGGGCTCCTAAGAGCTTTTGCTTAAATGACTTAGATGCACTGGCTGACTGTCCTTCTGAAATGCTTGGGACCAGAAGTGTTTAGGCTTTCAGGTTTCTTGGATTTTGAAGTACTTGCGTATACATAATGAGATATCTTGGGGATGACATGTGAGTCTAAACATGAAATTTATTTACTTAGTTTTTTGAGGCGGAGTCTCATTCTGTCGCCCAGGCTAGAGTGCTGTGGCATGATCTCAGCTCACTGCAGCCTCCATCTCCCAGGTTCAAGTGATTCTCCTGCCTCAGCTTCCCTCCTGAGTATCTGGAATTACAGATGTATACCACCACGCCCAGCTAATTTTTGTATTTTTAGTAGAGATGGTTTCACCAAGTTGGCGAGGCTGACCTCAGGTGATCCACCTGCCTCAGCTTCCCAAAGTGTTGGGATAACAGGCGTGAGCCACCACGCCCAGCCTAAACATGAAGCTTATTTATTTTTCATGTTCACCTTATACACATAATGTGAAGGTAATTTTATACAGTATTTTTAATAATTTTATGCGTGAAACAGTTTTGACAGACCCGTCACATGAAGTCTGGTATGGCATTTTCTACTTGGGGCTTCATGTTAATCTCAGAAAATTTCAGATGTTGGAGTATTTTGGTTTTTGGATTTTTTGGTTTGGGATGCTCAGCCTGTATTGGTATTTACTGTATTAAAAATTCACATCTAAAAAATGTTCTTATTCATTCAAAGCTAAGTAAACTTATTACATGTTAAATAGGTAGGAAACATTTTTAATGAAAGGTAACTGTTTGGTAGAACACAAGGTGTCATGAGAGGAGGCATCATTTTCCCCTTGTCCACGGTGTCTAGAAGGTCTGGCTTCACAGTGACAGTATTCCTGCTTCTCACGTGGCCCTGTGCCCCGTCCATTGTCACGTGACCTCTGGAAACTCCACTGTACTCCCGTGAGAGAAGGGATCAGGACATTTTTGTATTTTGAACAAAGATTTGAGTTCACACACCCGTTGTAAAGGTCAGAGGGACCCCCTGAGACCCCAGATCGCATTCTGAGGATCATTGTTTTAGAAACGGGTTTCTGTGTGGCTAGGGGCCTGGAGGAGGATCACTCATTTGGCTGATGGAGTCTTGTCAGAGGGCTGTTTTCTATCCTAGGTGCCTGTCAGTGGTGGCGGCTTTCAGTCACGTTGCTAGTGAGGCTGTGTGTGCTTGGGTTAATGATGGTTATGGTGGAAGAAATCTTTCCTTACTAGGTCTGGTACTTATGTAAGGTTCTGGGGCTGTCATCTGCCCCAGGGGTGCCCTGTGTAGGACAGGGGTAAGTTAGGCTTCCCTTAGTGGGGTTGCAGCCATCTGCCTGGATCCTGCTGGCCTTTGCTCTCTCCGGGGGGATTCATGGCGGTTTGATGTAAAATGATCCGTTGAGGCCAGTGTTTTACACTGTAAGTTAAATCCCAGAGCCTCCTGTTCGTCTTTCTGAATCTTTTTCTCCGAAATTCTTTTATTTCACAGGGAACAGAAACAAGTCTTGTTTTATCTGGATGGCTTCTCCCTCTGGACCTTTCATCTCCAGAGTTTATTTTACCTGAAAGTTTGTGCATACTAGAGCTCACAGGCCAGAATGTGGATCTTCATCCCCTCTCCCGCTCAGGCAGACTGGCAGTAAACACACCTGGGCATCTGTAAAAGGGCCTCAGCGCTGACGTCTGTTTTCCTCCATGGAGAAAGTTCAGTGCTGACGTCTTTTTCCTCTGTGGAGAAAGCTGATGCTTTGTTGCTGCTGATGGATGATTGTTCTGTGTGTTCATCTGTGTGCCTGTGCCTGTCAGCGCCACATGCATGACCGTGATGACCCTGATGACCCTGGACTGTGAATGCATGTATGTGCATGTCCCCCGGTGCCACACGCATGACCGTGATGACCCTGATGACCCTGGACTGTGAATGCATGTCTGTGCATGTCCCCCGGTGCCACACACATGACCCTGATGACCCTGGACTGTGAATGCCTGTCTGTGCATGTCCCCCGGTGCCACACACATGACCGTGATGACCCCGGACTGTGAATACGTGTCTGTGCATGTCCCCCGGTGCCACACACATGACCCTCATGACCCTGGACTGTGAATACGTGTCTGTGCATGTCCCCCAGTGCCACACGCATGGCTCTGAAGACCTGGGCTTGCTGGCTTCCACTGCTCTTCCTCTTTTTCCTCTTGGGATCTGATCTTCTGAACGTTCCAGGTCGGGTGGGGGAATGAGAGCCTCAGATGGAACGGCGGCCTCTGCTGAGCAGAGTGTGTTTTGACCTTGTTCAGCATAAGCCTGTGGATTGTTACAGCACAGCAAAATGGAATTTTATTACTTGCAAGTGTAGAGTCCATCATTAAACTAACCTATAAATCTGTCCCAACAAATTACGGGGGAAGAATATCTGAAGTCTTGCGTGGTGTAGCCACATATCATAAAATGACACTCTTATGAAACACAGTAGCCAGACCTTCCACTCCACAGTGCACTGTGGAAAGCAGTGCTTATTAAACTCACTGTATAGGTGGGTCAGAAACATCAACCAGCAACAGTCTGCTTTTTAAAGCTTAAAAATTATTTCAATTTTAATTACAGTACATTGGAATTAAATCCATCATTTAATTACGTTTTTAAGTTAAAAATGATTTCATAATACATTTTGTCTGTCTCACAAACCTGACTTTGTACCTCTGGGAATTCCCTGTTTTTTCTCAGTTTGGAATCTACACCCTGTATTTGTGCCCTTGTAGATTCTGAATAAATTCTTTTCTGTTTCTCTGAGGTTTCTTTTAAGAGGAGTAGTGTGGCAACTATTTCCCTACACATGCTGACAGCAAGAACTGTAACTTACTCCCTCACTGGCCAGAAGGTCCGGGCGACGTCGTGCAAGCTGAATGGGCCAGTCAGATGGGTCCTACTACATGGATCTTTGTTGGTGCAAGATGGCTTTGAGTCATTGATCTGCACCATCCCCAGCTTGTTACTGAATTACAAAATACGTGAGAAAAATCCACAAGCCAGGAGGAGTATGCGGAGGCTGACCTAGCACGGGTGGATGCTCTGACCCCTCTTCCCGTGGACCTGGGAGCAGGCGTCCCGGCACCTCACCGCTGGCTTTTTCCTCCCTCGGTGGCCATCCCCCAGCACTGCCAGGGGAACCTGTCTGGACGTCTCCACCACAGATGAGTGTTACGTGTTTTCACGTTTGTGCACGTGGAGCCGTCTGGCTGTGGGTGTCTGCCTTTTCTCAACATTACGTTTGTGTGATGTATATATGTCACTGCATGTAGGTATAGTTTATTATTGCTGTATGGTGTTCTGTGGTGTGATGATATCACAACCTATTTATTCGTACAACTGTTGGCACATTTGGGAGGTTTCTAGCTTTTGACTCTTATGGATAATAATGCCGTCTCTTTGTAGATGTCTTTCTGTTGGGTGGATACCTAAGGACGGCATTGCTGGGGCACGGCGCTGTGTGTGTTCGGCTCTAGTGCCTCCCACCAAGGGGTTTCCCGCGGGACGTGTGTCATTCACTGTTTCATGGGCCCGTGTGCGAGTGCGTTCCGTCCACATCCTTACCAAACGTGGTATCTTTTCCTTTACAGTGTTCAGCCATTTTGGTGGGTATGTAGTATCCCGTGGCAGCTTTAATTTGCGTTTCCCTGTGGCCACAGATGCTAAGCACCTATTTATGTGTTGACTGACCACTTGGAATTCTGTCTTGTAAAGTACCTGTTGATATGTTTCACTTATTTTTCATTCAGGCTGTCTGCCTTTTTCTTAATGATCTGTAAGAATCATGTTTGCATTCTGGATATCCACCTTTCTGGGTATGTGCATGGCAGCTTCTGTTCTGTTTTGTGGCTTGCTTCTTGCCTCTTCTGCATGTTTTCAGAAACCAGCATTCATAATTTTAGTGCAGTGCGATTTGTCATTTTCTTTCCTTTGTGGTCAGTACCTTTCACAACTGCCTGCCCACCTGAAGAAGGTTTTGTTGTCATCTTTTAGACCAGGCCGTGTTGCTTACCGATGGTCTGTGCTCCAGCTCATACTGATTTCCAGCATGGCGGCTGTGTGGACTGTGGTTCATTTGGCATAAAAGAGCAATGGACACAAGCCCTGCGTATTGAAAAGACCCTGTTTGCCCTGTGGATTTGGGGTGGAATCTTCACTATACTCCAATGACTCTGTGTTGGTCTCATTCTAGAATGTTCTCCTTGGTTTACGTGCTGAATCTTATATTTTAATTACATGGGTTTAGAAGAAGTCGTGATATCTGGGAGTGTGAGTCCCCCAAGCTTGTTTTTTCTTCAAGGTCGCTATTTCAGGTTCTTTGTGCTTCCATTTAAAATGTGAAATTGTCAGTTTTCAAAAAAATTCTGCTGGGATTTTGATTGCGATTGCATTGACCGCTGATTAATTTGCAAAACATTGACATCTGAATCACATTGGGTTTTCCAGTCCATGCACATGGTGTGTCCTCCACGTATGAGATCTCTAATTTCACTTATGTGTGGTAGTTTTGTATGTAAAATTCTTACACATCTCTTGATAGATTCAGTCCTGGACATTTGCCTCTATTGTATGCTATTAGGAATGTGATCGTGTTTTCAAAGCATACTCTGCATTTGTTTATTGGGGCTATATGGAAATACAACACCTTTTGATTTTGGTAATCATTGACCTTACACCCAGCGGTCTTACAAAATTCACTTAGCTATTTTAATAGTTATTGAGATTGCTTTGAGTTTTCTCTGAATAGTAATGTTGTCCTTTCTAATCTTTGTGCTTTTCTTTTCTTTTCTTGCCTTATCGGCCTGGCTAGGATCTCTGCCGGGGTGCTGAGTGGGAGTGGTGAGATTGGACTTCCTGGCCTCACCCCTGTTTGGGGAAGGGTCTCTGTTGCCCCAGCAGATGGTCCATATTTGCCGCTCTGCTCCGGGCTCTGCAGCCTTCCCTCCTTCCTGCGACTCTGGTTCTCTCTTTGGTCAGGCTTCCCTCCTTCCTGCGACTCTGGTTCTCTCTTTGGTCAGGCTTCCCTCCTTCC
>NW_016107995.1:673976-712548 GCF_001604975.1 Cebus imitator
ACTCTGGTTCTCTCTTTGGTCAGGCTTCCCTCCTTCCTGCAATTCTGGTTCTCTATTTGGTCAGGCTTCCCTCCTTCCTGCAATTCTGGTTCTCTCTTTGGTTTCATTAGCACTTGCCATTCCTCCACGAGCATGACAGGCTAAGGCTATCGTGGGTGCTTGGAGCCATCGTCACTGCCCACAGAATGGGGTGGGGGGGTCCGTGGTAAGGGACAAAACTAGCCCTCTGCGTGCAGTCACATTTCTTTGTGGTAGCTTGGTAAGATTTTTTAGAAGAATGTTCTCTGATGGATTTATAGCCTCTAAGACTTTAGCTCTTTGGAAGGTTTATGGCTTATTCCATGAAATTAAGTCAACTAAAGTTTCAAAATTTCCAAGCTGCAGGAGGGAGGAACCATAGGTCACTTTAGATTTCAAGTGTTTGTTGAAGGAAATACTAACCCATACTTAAGCCTGAGTGATGCACTTCGTTTCCTTTATTCTGTGTGGAGCAGAAATGAAAATAAAGAGAGATCTTCATGTAAATATATGCTCAGTGTCAGCAACTGCCCACTTAGCAGAGTGACCATGCCTGTCTCGTAAATGACAATCACAGACTCTGTGGCTCACCCAAATGTGGGCTTTGGGTGTATCTGGTAAGTCAGGGGAAAATACAGTCATAAAACCCATTGTGTTTGAAAGTTGCAGTATGTGCCACATCTGCCTGTCATTCATGAGGATGCATTTTAGTTAGGGATGTGCAGTCTCTGTCCTTCAGAAACAAAGGGCTCTTGAGATCTTAGCAGCATGTGCTTTCCGTGTGTTTTCTTAGAAGAGTGATCATCGCCGTCCTCTAGTCTGGCTGGTAAAGTGTCGTTAGACACATACATCAAGAAAGAAAGAACTCGGTCGTGCTTGAGTTGTATTAAATAAACCATTTAATTTCTAGTATATTTTTCTGTTGTGAGTGTCGCCTTGGGTTGTTGAGAGACACACCCCTAAGGGGAAGGCGACGGAATTGAGGGAAAGAGGAGGCCCGAGGCTAGGCCTGGAAGGCGGCTTCCTGGCGCCTGTCATCCCGTATTTAGTGGAGAAGGCTTTGCTTTCCTTGTGGGCTTGAGATGGCACTGCTTTCTTTAGGAGGGGTTTCATTTCGTTTTCAGCTGTGGAATTGTTTGTTCTTAACTCCTTGGGCAGTTTTTCTTTTCTCTGCCCATGATCTTCATGAAGATTTGTGAATTTTTTCCAGATATTCTGAGGGCTCACAGCAGTTCCCTGCATCGTCTGTGACTGGATTTCTTATTGCAGCCTCTGCTGGCTCCGGGAAGCGTTGGGAGTCCTGGGGCTTAAAGTACCACAAACTTGTGAATTTCTGGAATTTTTTTGACATCAGATCCTTAAAACTTAACTATAGCCCCCCAAAGGCAGAAAATGGTTTCTTTTGCAATTTGCTTTCAACCTCAGCCCTCTTTGAGGTAGTTTCTGAGGCAAATCCAGGAAGACCTTAGAAACTTTCCTTCCATTCACATTTTTGTTGTGTGCCTACTGTGTGCCTTATGCCAGGGATTCCACAAGAGGTCACATTCCAGCCAGGCGCAGGCAGAGGGGCCGACAGATAACGAAAAATAAACAACTACTTAATGTCAAAATGGAATAAGATAACAGAAAAAGAAAAGAGCTTGGAAGGGCCAGAAAGAGGAGTGAGCGTCCGGGGGGGTGAGGAGCAGCCCCTGGGAGGGGGCATGAGGGTGTGGAGGAGGAGAGACAGGTGCTCACCTGCAGCCTCTAAGCCGTGCGGAGAGCTTCCGCTTCTGAAACACCATTGGCCCTGGAGCCTTTCTGCAGCACACCAGGGGCGTGGGTGAACCCTGACCCAGTACTTCTGTGGGGAGAAGAGAGTCAGGCTCAGGGTGGTCAGGGACTGGTCCAGGGTGAGCGAGCCCGCTGTGGCCGTGCCGGGGCCAGGTGAAGCTCAGGTGTCCCGCTCCCTGCCTAGCACTTTCCGAAGCCAGGGTATGGGGGTGTGACACGTCCTGTTTGCTCTCAGTGGAACTGCAGCTGGCACGGGGTCAGGAGCTCATCAGGCAAGCCAGCACATGGGCCCCAGCAGACGCAGCTGGGGCCAGAACAGCTTGGAGTCCTGTGGCAGGAAGGTGGGGCGCCTGGGCAGACCCTGATGGCCCTGTCTGTGGCTATCGGAGCTACTTTTTTAGCCCAACTGAGCATCATGGCTGCCGACTCAGTCTCCCCATCTTGTGACACAGGGGCTGGGGTCTCCAGGTCCCCTTGCGGCTGTCTGTGGCATCTGTCTGCCTGGTCCTGTTTCCACCTCTGGTAACGATACTTTAGTTTTCCTTCAAGGAATGACCCTCGTGCCCATTGGACTCACCTTGTGGAGCTGCCTGTCAGGGTGTCCTGGCCTCCCCAGTTAAGGGGCGTGGCTCAGCGCAGCCCATCAGGTGTGGCAGGACAGTGTTCTGAAAGGACTCTCCGTGACTTCCTGTCCCTGGGTCCCTTCAGGTGCTTTGCCAGCTACCCCGTCCCCTTCCAGGAGCTTCCCCTGTTTGCCTAGGTTATCCAGAGTCCATTTCTGTTGCTTGCAACCATGAACTCCTGACAGGTGCACGTTGGGTCTAGACTGCCTGCGCAGCGGAACCTGAATTCTCACTTCCTTTGGCTCAAGCGCTCTGTGTCCTCGGCTGTTTCCAGAAAGAAGGGTTTGTAGACTGTGGGCGTTGCTGTTCTGCCCAGCAGATTCTGGAAGTGGCTTCGTTGCCTCCTAATGTCAGACCCACTCATTTGCAGACTCCCCTCAGGCTTCTGCTTGTCTAAATCCCAGCTCCCACCGGCTGTCTCCCAGGAGGCTGTGGGCCCTGGTGACCTGGCTCTCAGTGAGCCTTCACCACAGGCACCAGGCAATGATCATTTCTGACTGAAAAGGAGACCCGGAGGCTGAGTGTGTGCCCGAGTGGAAGGGAATGTTCCCCAAGCCCTCCTTAGTGGGCTGAGCCCCCACCTGCCAGTGCAGGGAAGGGGTCCTCACCCAAGCTCAGCCTGTCCTAGACCCTACCCCAGACCCTCTGTACTGCTCAGAAACCTTCCGGGGGCTTCTGCTTCTCTCACACACAGGACACGAGATTCCAAAAAGCCCCCTTGCTTATGGTACAGCTGGATTCTGGATACGTTATGTCAAAAGTATTTCTCATTAGCTTGGCTATGCATTGAAAAGTAAGAAAAAACTCATATAGTAAGTAATAGGGCTACATGGGTATCCCCATTTTCAACATTGTGCAGCTGACTTTTGGGCATTTCCGTGTAGGTGGAAGGAGGTACCGATGAAGCGTGACGGCCAAGGTGTTGACCGTGGTTGAAGCTGGGTGCCGTGGGCTGCTACACAAGTCTCTTTACTTTGTATATGTTTCAAGTTTTCATAATAGAAAAGCTTTTTTAAAAAGAGAAATTTGTGTCAAAACTTGTAAAATCTTAAATTTAAATTGCAAATATCAATATGAACACTTCTTTTTAACTTAAAATATTTGTACACTTTACTCTTTACATACCCAAACAATAAACAAACAATTAAAACCCACTAGTATGTGGGGGAATCCAAAATGAAATACATATTCTAACCAAGGAATTTGACTCTAGTACAAATGCACTCACCTGAGTAACTTTGGAAGCCAGCTTCTTGCCTGGATATGGAAGGCTGAGGAGGAGGACAACCGTGTGTAATGTGGTAGTCTTGTGAATGTGTTTCTCATGTGTAGAGGTTAGCAATTCTGAAAGTACTTTATGTGTGTATCAGAATTAAGCAAATGGGAAAAGATATTGTAGATAATAGGAACCAGGTTTCCCACCGTCAGATAGTTAATGAAAACAAGGAAAGGGGGAAACTGAAGCACACCTTGTGATGTGGGGACCAGGGTCTCAGTATAGACTCAAGGTTGTTCAAGTGTAAGCTGGTGCGGAAACCCCGAGGCGTGAGTGAACCCCTACGCACGCTGCCTGCTGAGAGGGCCCTGTGCGCTCTGTCGCCCCGCAGCCGTGGGCACATCGAGCAGCAGATTGGGGTGTTGAACACAGTCCTCCCAAAAAGGAACTAGGGTTCCTTGGAGAAGCCGTTGATTCCGGGGCTGTGACAGGGACATCTCGTAAAATCAGAAAGTAAGCAAATGCTCCAAAAAAGACGGGAATGGGGGCTTGTCAGAAAAACGTAGGAGCTGGCCTGCGGGAGTTCCCGAGGGCTGGCGCGTTAGCAGCAGCACAAATGGTGAGTGTATTGGATTAATGACACGGAGGGTAAAGTAACTGTCTGTGAGCCCACACTAACGGAAGTGGATTACTGAGCCACTGGAAAGGTGCAGCCGTGAAAACTCATCCTTGCAGTAACAAATTCTAAGTAACAAATAAGAAAAAGGAGGCGATTTGGATGTCACCAGCAGGCAAGCATTGTGACAGTGAGCGTCACAGTCTGGCTCCCCTGATGAATCCAGGCCCACAGAGACGTGTGTTGATGTTGTGTTTCTCTCTCGAGTGAGCTTTGGTAGTTTGGGTTTTTCAAGGCACTTGTTTATTTCATCTAAGTTGTCAAATTTATTAGCATAAAGTTATTCATAATATTACCCACTGTCCTTTTAATATTTGTGTACTCTGTAGTTAATTCCCACTTTCAATTCTTTTTTTTGAGACACAGTCTCACTCTGTCACCTGGGCTGGGGTACAGTGGTGTGATCTCAGCTCACTGCAGCCTTGACCTCCTGGGCTCAAGTGATGCTCCCATCTCAGCCTCCTGAGTAGCTGGGACTACAGGCGTGCACCACCACGCCTGGCTATGTTTTTTCATATTTGTTGTAGAGACGGGGTTTCACCATGTTGCCCGGGCTGGTCTCGACCTCCTGAGCTCAAGCAGTCCCCTACCTTGGCCTCCCAAAGTGCTGTGATTACAGGCGGGAGCCACCACGCCTGGGCCCCTCTCTCATTCTTGGTGTTACTAATCACTGTCTTCTCTCTTTATTTATCTTTATCAGCTCGGCTAGAGGCTTATCAACTTTATAGTCTCAAAGAGTCAGCTTTTAGTTTCATTGATTTTTCTATTACAGTGATTTCTTCTGTTACTGTCTTTCTGCTTATTTTGAGTTTAATTTGTTCTTTTTCTGATTTTTTAAGGTGAAACCAAAGGTCATTGAATGGACGCCTTCTTTTCTAACACAGGCATTTGGTGCTTACATTTCTCCTGAATACTGCAGATTTTTATATGTTGTATTTCCATTTTTATTCATTTCATGATGTGTTATTTCCTTTGCAGATAATTCGGATTTTCAGCTTTCTGTTACTGCTTTCTAACTGAATTTCAGTTTTGTTGGAGAACATACTTTTTATGACTTGACTTGTGTCCTTTTAAATTTGAGACTGGTTTTGTGGTCCAGAAGATGTTCAGTCTTGGTAAATGTCCTGTGCGTGTGTAAAAAGAATGTGAATAATGTGTATTCAGCCGTTGTTTATGGAGGGTTCCATGAACGTCATTTTGGTCAGGTTGGGTGGTGGTGGTCAAGTCTTCTCTGTTCTTACTTATTTTCTGTCTACTTGTTCTGACATTTACTAAGAGCAGGGTGTGAAAATTCCCAGCTATAATTGTAGATTTGTCCCTTTCTTCTTATGCTTGTATTTTATATTTTATTATTATTTTACACCTCGTGATGTTGAGATCTGAGGTCTCAGTGTAGACTCATGATTGTTGGAATGTAATCTTGTATGGAAATACCGAGGTGTGAGTAAATACCTACGTACCCTGCCTCCTTCAAGTATGAAGCTCTGCTGTCAGGTGCACAAATGTTTAGGACTGTCATGTCCACTTGATCAACTGACCCCTTTTTCATTATGAAGTGGCCTTACTGTATTGCTGGTAATATTCTTTCTTTATAATTTACTTTGATGTAAATATAACCATTACAGCTTTCTTTTGATGAGTGTTTATATGATACACATTTGTCCATCTCTTAATCTATTTCTATATTTTAACTATAACTTAAGGTAGATTCCTTGTAGGTAGCACATGGCTAGGTGTGTAATGCTTGGGAAGGATTGATTGCTCATTTATAAAACAATAGCCTCCTCTTCCCAAACGCTTCTTAGTCCCACCTCACAAGATTCCTCTTGACACTCCGGCAAAGTGGAGTCTTGCTTTTTCATACAGTCTGACAACCCCTGCCCTTTAAATGGGGTGTTCAGATAGTTTGATATGGTCACTGATATAGTCAGGTTTAGTTGTCCCTGATTGTTTTAGATGCTTTAATTCTTCCTTTTACATTTCCATCAAACTGTTGTCACCTTTTTAAAAGGTACATTTCTGTGTTTTCTGGACTTTTCATTTTTAGGGTTATAATATGTATATATTTTTAAAACAACTATATAGTGTTTTTCTTAAGAGTTATTACTGATTTTTGTAATACCTTGGTGATGAAATAGCATAGTTTTGAATAGTCCACTCCACCTTTTTTTTTTTTTTTTTTTTTTTAGATAAGTCCTGGTGTTTTTAGTATATGGTTTTGCAGGAACGTGAGGTTCTTCCAGAACATTTCTGTTTACTGAATCTGCAGTTGGGAGAATAATCTGTCTCTAGCCATCAGTGCTGTGTTAGGTGAAACCCTGCTGGACATTGGACATTTGGCTAGGAACCGTGCATGTCAGCTTGCCAGAATTGTAGCTTTGAAATGCATAATTGACCAGTATTAAAGTGGGCACAGAACAGGGTAGGAGTGACACACGTGGCCTCTTAGCCACCCGTACGTCTGGACTAGAGCTATTCCTATTTGAGGGCACATAAACAGAAATAAATCTCACCTTTGGACCTGTCCAAAAAAAGCTATCCCAGAATGTGGGGAGGAGGGAAATATCCTGAAATGCAGAAGAAGATACCTCTGAAAATGAAATTGAATCAGGAAAAAATATTTTCAAAAGGTTTTGGCTAAAAGAAAACCTGGGTCAACAAGGAGAGGCAGAAGGTCTTGCATAAAGAGGGCCTAGGCCGAGTGAGAGGTTGATGGGGTTAGTGGTAAAGGGAAGTGGTTGAGAACAAAGAGTTCATGGCTTAGTTAAAATCTGTATTTGAAGCCATAAAGAATAAAATGGATATTGTGGAAAATAGCAGCAGTGAAGTGAAGAACATACTTGAGAGGCTGCCTGGGAATGCACAATAAACAACAGATGTGTCAGCGGTGAAAGAGGCCAGATCTGATGGGGAGACTCCAGCCAAATAGCATAGGAATCTCTGAAGAAGCCAGAGCAAGTTTAACAAAAATAATAATCAATGACATAATTGAAGAGTATTTTCCTGAGCAGAAAGAAGACCTATATTTGTTGAAAGGATCATGTTTTGAGCAAAAGACTCTTACTTATTTATCTTCTGACAATGTTTTTAAATTTTAAGATTCAAGAAAAAAATGTTAGTAGATTCCAGGCAGAAGAAAATGACAAGAACCACAACATCATGAGTTTTACCCGGAAAGGAGCTATAGTTGAGCTGGACTTAAACTTCTCTACAATGTTGAGGGGGGAACAACATCCAAAGAGTTTGAAGGGGGCATGTTTGTGATCTAAGATTTTTATACCCAGCCAAGATGTGTTTTTTTGTGTGAAGGATACTGTCATCTGAGATTTGTGAGGGTTTGTAAAATATGCCATCTACATTCCCTTCAAGAAAATCTCTCTTTTTGACCAAGGGATGAGTAAACATTCTGACCCCGAAGACAGATAAGTCACTGTCATTTCTAAGGAGATAACCAGATACAGAACAACAGTCATGAAGATATTCATCAGAGTTGTAGATACAATGAACATAAAATTGGAAAGCATCTAGATAGCCAGCTTTGTGGGCAGGGTGATTCTTTACATGAAGCATTGGTTAGAGTTCTTTGGTTATAAGCAATTGGTTAAAAAAAAAAATTCTAGATTAATGAAATTAAGAAAAGGAATTTGTCACACTTTTAAAGAAAGAGATGAACACAGAAGCTTCTGAAAGCACTTGAACTGGGATTAGTCAGGAACTTTCGGTGGTAGGAGTTCTGAGTCTTGTCTCTGTTGGGTTCCTCTGTGTACCGACCGATCCTTTGAAGAGGCAGGTCTTGGAAAGAACTTGACGAGCTCAGCGAGCGCCACGTATTGCTCTTTGGCCTGGCATTTCCCGGGAGCAGCAGGCTCATCAGAAGCTTCTGAAAGCGGGGGCGGGGCAGCTGTCTATCACACTTGGGGTAGGAAACAGCCCTTCAGAACGAAGCTTACCAGGTGTCGTCAGTGCCATTGGAAAATGCCTGGCTGTAACATCAGCACAGAGAACATGATAGACAACTGTATTGCTAGAGGTGTGTATGGGCAAAAGGCAAAGAAAAGCAGTGGCACGGAAGCATGTCAGAATGTTCCTGAGGACTTGTCTCTGTGTGACGGCATCATGGATGACTTTCTAAATACTTGCCTGTGATGAGCATGTCTTACTTTTATAAGCAAAACATGAAAAAGAAAACCTGAGAAAGTGGTGATTACGAAGACGGAAACATGAGGGGACTATTTCAGATGTCATGTTACACGAGGAGAGCGGACTTTAGAATTAAATTCTGTGATTACGCAGACATTGTGAATCCAGATGTGTATAGATCGAAGCTGATGCAGGTGTGCGTAATGACATTCCATGGTGGCAGTGCGCCAAAAGTGATTTTTCTTTTAAAACATTTTATTTCATATTTATTTCATAAGCTAATATAACTTAGAATAAATTTACATTAGTTGGAAGATAATCTGCTTCTTTTCAAAAGCCAAATGTTGGGGAAACTTCTGGAAGGGGTAAGGAAGGTGTTTCTAGATCAGAGATTTTGGACCAGGGGATGATACTGTCCTCCAGAGGACCTGCGGCAGTCCCTGGAGACATTTTCGGTTGTCTTGACTTGGCGGTTGCTACTGGCATGTGGCGTGTGGAGGCCCGGGGTCCTGGTGAATAGAATGCGTAGGACAGCCCCACACCCCAGCAACTGCATGCCCAAACCCAAGTCCCGGTGGTGCTAAGGCTGAGCAGCCTGCTCTCCAGAGACATTGTGATTTACCAACAAAATCCCAACTGCTCATATTTGTAGAAATGATTCCATATGAACTGTTCTGTCAGTCCTTGGTCAGAACAAGAATAAAGAAGGAAGTTGATGGGGCGTGGTGACTCATACCTGCAATCCCAGCACTGTGGGAGGCTGAGGTGGGCAGATTACTTGAGGTCAGGAGTTCGAGACCAGCCTGGCCAACATGGTGAAGCCCCATCTCTACTAAACATACAAAAACTAGCTGGGCCTGATGGCACGCACCTGTGACCCCAGCTACTCGGGAGGCTGAGGCAGGAGAATTGCTTGAACCTAGGGTTGGGGGTTGGTGGAGGTTGCAGTGAGCCAAGATTGTACCAGTGCACTCCAGCTTGGGCGACAGAGTAAGACTCTGTCTCAGGAAAAAAAAAAAAAAAAAAAAGGGAAGTCATTGTTTCTCTTGTTAGATACAGTTTTCCAGGTCAGAACTTCTATGTTGTAACTCTAGTCTCTTGTCTCCTAATCTTGCAGGTTCACCTGCGGAAGCCAGTGGACGCCTCTGCTCTCCTTGTGGGTTACCTGGCTCATGAGACCTGGCTGGCGAGGCTCGGCGCGTGAACGTCTGTGACCCAGCCCTCGCCGTTCCGGCACTTGTATGTGTTGGTGGGAGTTTGGAGCTCGCTGGAGCTATCGTTTGCGTGGAAATTTTGAGCCATTTCGAATCACTTAAAGGAGTGGACGTTGCTAGCAATGAGCTCCCAAAGCCATCCAGGTAAGGCCCGGTCCTGTCTTCTCTGGGCACACAGCTGGGCGTTCTTTTCCCGAAGTAGAATTTCTTGTGACTACACCTTGCTTACTGGAGTCGGGACTTCAGTTTTTCACGATAGTGGTCACTGTTGGTTTTTGACAGCACCAAGTACAAACTGGATGGTTTGTTCTTTTTCTTGATGAAAGAAGAACAATAAAACCCGGGAGGATTTGAACCCAGTCTGCTGCCCTGGTTTGCAGGCCGCCTTGAGTGGCGCACAAGTCTTGTTGATGCCAGGAGAAGAGACCTGCTTTTGGCAAGGGTGATGATGAAAGGTCAGGTTGTGATTTGGAGCGGCGACCTCTGGCCCAGTGTCTGTTTTGTATAAAGCGTTGTGTGAGGGGTGGGAGTGCTCCTCCGACTGGGCGTCTGGGTCTGGGAGGAAGCACATATTCCCACTCAGATGATGGCCGCAGTTGCTCCCGGGGTCCGAGTGCTTATCTGAGGGGTTGCACTAAGCAGCTCAGTCTTCACAGCAGCCCCAGATCATCTCAGGCCTGGAGGGAAGAAGTCACTTGCCTGAGGTCACAGAGCTGGCAGGTGGGGGACCCACAGGATGGGGAACCAAGCCTGTCCTGCTCTGAGCTTCAGAAGCATGTCATGGGTGCATCCACTGAGGACGCCACACTTTGGATCCTTGGGAAGTCACCGAGCTGCACTGTAATGAAACACAGAGCCCTGGCACCGACCTGCCTGAGTGTCAGCCTCCTTGAGAGTCACTCGCATGCTGCCCGGCCTCCTGCCACTTCCAGTGCACCGTGGCCTTCATGGGCACTTAGCTGTCAGCTTCTGTCTAGTGTCCACATGAGAGAGAAGGCGTTGGCCACTGGACAGATGCTTGGACAGGCATCTGAGGCTCTGTGCGCCTTGGCTCTGGGTCCAGGTCCTTAGAGCAGAGCCAGAGGCTCAGGGTTTGGCGCTCCCTTTGAGATCTCCCGGAATGCTTACCTACATCTTTCCTTGGGTGAAATCAGCTTTGTCTGAAAATTCCAGAGGGCAGGATTACAGGTTTTTTTAGATACGAAAGTTTTATTGAGTTAAATTGTGTATGTATTGACTGATATAAGGAAATGGTTTATGATCATTGATCATCCAAGATGGAGTTGAGCACTGTGCATGGAAGTGTCTAAGGAGACAGTGACTGGGCGGCTCTCTCCTCCTGCACCTGCTACTGTGGGGTGAGAGTGTGGCTTCCTCCTGCATATACACATAGTGTAGTGTGTGAGCATTTTAACAGAGTCTGATCCCACCTGCAGGGCTCTATGTTTACTTTCTGTCTGTTTTGATGTATTAGAAGCATCAGTATATGTGTAAATATAACTTGTTCTTTTTGATACGTTGCGAATGGATATTTATGTGGATGTAACAGTATTTATACCAGTTCCAAATTGGCATCAAACAATTATTATACATATATTCCATATGCTTCTATAAATATCGCTACTAGACAAATTCCAGGAAGTGGAAGCTGGGTCAGTGGGCCCATGCCCTTAAAATATCATTGGGTTTACTGTCAGACTGCTCCAGAAGCCTCGTTCCAACGGCGCTGCCTAATTCCAGTGTAAGGATGCATAGTTTGCGTTTGTGCTGTACCAGCACTGGATGGGTTCAGTCTGTTTCATTTTCGTCAGTGTGCTAGGCGAAAATTATTGTTTGCATTCACATGACTATTTAAATGGGGGTGCATATTTTTGTATGACTTGGTATATCCATAATCATAGTTTGTACATGCTATGCAGGCATTTGTAGAGAAAGTATGCTCTTATGATTCTTTTTTAGTCTAAAGAAGTCTATATGTATATATCAATATTGTATTTAAAGTTCTTGGCTGGGTGCAGTGGCTCACTTCTGAATCCCAGGACTTTGGGAGGCCGAGGCAGGCAGATCACGAGGTCAGGAGATCGAGACCATCCTGGCCAGTATGGTGAAACCCCATTCTCTACTAAAAAAACAAAAATTAGCTGGGTGTGGTGGGCGTGGTGGCATGCGCCTGTAGTCCCAGCTACTCAGGAGGCTGAGGCAGGAGAATCACTTGAACCCGGGAGGCGGAGGTTGTAGTGAGCCGAGATCACACCACTGCACTTCAGCCTGGCGACAGAGCGAGACTCCGTCTCAAAAAAAAGGTTCTCTTATTTATGAGTATTTTATTTATATCCAGAAGAATATGTATGCTTTCTTTATATGTTATTTTATTTATATATTAACTCAATTGAGTTATTTAAAACAGTATGGCTTTACTTTCTCTTTTCTGTCTGCTCGCTTTCTTGGAAAATGAATTTTTCTACTGTAATTATAGTTTTGGAATATTCTTTTTGTATTAATAACCATTTTTTGCTTTATATAGTTCAGTTTTTTTTTTTCAATGCTTAAAATTAATGACTATTCTTTTGGTAGATCAGGTCTGTTATCAAAATACATACAGTATATTTCTCTTTGTTTAATGCTTCTTTGACCAAGAGCTTATTGTGTTTCCCGAGGTATTTCTGCCCTTGGTTTCTTTGGCTAACAAATATTTCTCCATCCGCTCGTCTCTAATCTTTTCAGGCTGTGTTCTTTGAGGCTCAGCGCTGGGAGCAGCAGGGCACTGGGTTTGGCCTTTTCTGTGGGAATTTCAGCTGCTGTGGCTCAGTTTGATCGCCAGCTCGCCGGCCTGTCCTGCCCGGCCTGTCCTGCCCCCGTGAGTTAGGTTGTGCACGCCTCGTTGCTACCTGTAACCTCTCCATTCTGTGTCTCAGTGGGTCGGAGGCTGAAGACAGGCTGCGCCGGTGAGGGCAGAGCTGCGCCTCGGCCCAGCCCATTCTCTGCTCTCCATCTTCAGGGATGGCGCAGCTAGGGTGATTTGCCTGGGGCCTGAGGTCTGCTGGCTGCCTCCTCTGCCCTGTCCACCATCATCTCTCCCTGAGGTGTCTGCCCTTTCCCCCAGAAGACCCTTGGGCGGCAGGACCCCTTGTGCTCAGTATGCGCGTGCCACCACACACACACACTGGTCAGCGGCCCAGCAGCCTCTGCCCCCGTCTCAGGCTGGGCACCGGACTCACCCGGATGTGTGTTCTTGCTCCCAGGCGAGGCCCACTCCCACTCTGGCTCCCCCAGCAGCTCCATCCCCAGGGAGCTCTGGTTTCAGGAAGTTCCTCCAAGTTTCTCATCAGTGGATGCACCTGCCTGTCCACTGCCAGGCATTGCTGGAAGTGCTTTCACAGTCTTATCTTTCAACATTTTAGTGGGTTTGGGGAGGAAGAGAAATCATTAATACTCAAGGATTCAGTCTGCTGTCTTGAGCGGGAAATTTCTAGGTGTGTTGGAGCACAGCCATGGAACCAACGTCTCTTTTCCTGGAGCTAAGGAGCCGGGTCCTGGGCTGCCTGGCCATCATCAGGCAACGCGGTGCCCGGGCCCTGTCTGGCCGTACCTCCCCTCCCTCCATGCGTCTCTCATGCTGTCCTCTGCTGGCTGGCCCCGTCCATTGCCCTGCCCACCCGACTCATTTTTGCCTGCCTGGCTCACCCTGCCCGTCCACCTGGTGTGGGGCTCTGCTTCTGTGTGGCCTGGTGTGGGTGCCTGTGATGCCACCTTACTCCCTGGGCAGGCTGGGCTGGGGAGTCCAGCTGCCCATGGGCCCCCTCTCACATTTGTAGAGTGACTTGGCTTTGCCCTCCTGAGGGGCCCCGTGGATGAATGCGATGAATGCGATGCGTACAATTTCCTCTCCCCGTGTGGTGTGAAAGTCCTCTGCTTTCGCCTCCGCTGCTGGGTGAGCTCCGTGTTACGGTTTTATTGCCATTCCCGCTGAACTTTGCCAGAGCCAGGCCCTGACTCTCTGACGTCAAAGCTGCTGAACTGTTGGGATTTTATTGCTCTAAATAACGATTTCTAATGATGTGAGCAGCCTGAGGAAAGAGCCTGGATTGACTTAGCCTGGAAGAGCTCCTTTGAAAGGAGGCCCTGGAGCCTCACACCCCTTTCCCGGCCAGCCCTCTGCACCCTCCCTGTGGGGATGCGTTTCGTAGGGGCACAGAGCTCCCCTGCCTTGAGGCCGAGTCCCTGGCATGAATCCCAGAGTGTGACGGGAAGCCCACAGGCGCCTTCTGGCAGGACTAGCCAAGGCCCCTCTTTTCCTCCCGTTCCCTTTCCGTCTTCCAGTAACTGACTGTCCTTGTCTTTCCTTATGGTTGAGTTGCCTAGGTTGCTGGTGACTTGACTGGCAGCAGGAAAGGCAGTTATTGTCACTTGGCCACCCATTTCATACTGCCCTGTCCCTCCAGTGTAGTTTACCTTTTCTTCTGGAACGTTCATGCCTAGAGAAAGTCTTGCCCAGAAATATTCCCAGTGTCAAGGAGCCCCGCAGTGGATTCACTGGGACGGGTCTGTGGTCACCTGGACGGATGTGCTCCCGATAGGAAGCCGGTTGAGCAGGCAGTGGCGGGTACCTTGAGCATCCTCTTGCTCCCGGAATCTTGGTGAGAGGTACGGATAGTGTTTACTTCAAAACAAAATAAGTGGCCTAACACGGTGGCTCACGCCTGTAATCCCAGCACTTTGGGAGGCTGAGGCGGGCAGATCATTTGAGGTCACGAGTTCGAGACCAGCCTGGTCAACATAGTGAAACCCGTCTCTACTAAAAATACAAAAACTAGCCAGGCGTGGTGGTGCATGCCTGTAGTCCCAGTTACTCGGGAGGCTGAGGCAGGGGAATTGCTTGAACCCAGGAGGCGGAGGTTGCAGGGAGACAAGGTTGCAGTGAGCCAAGATCACGCCACTGCACTGTAAACAGGCCAAAAGAGAAAGACCCCCTAAAAAAAAAAAAAAAAAAAAACAAACAAAATGATTTTGTGGGAAATGTGTAATTTAAGATCAGTGTTTTAATTTGGGCCATGATTTCTTAATATTCTGTTTAGTCTGAAATACCCCATCCACATAAAAGCACTGAAAATGTCGATGTCAACAATAAGTTGGTGCTGAATGAGTTCATGGTCATCCGATTTCTTCAAATCACTGACCAGTGTTAATCCTGTGAGTCCAGGGAGAAGGCTCTCTTTCTGTGGTGGCTTCCAGTCTTCATGCTCTGTTCTAACTTTATTTGATCTTGAATCTGTTTATTTTAACCAGTGTGGCTGCCAATATTGTTATATTTTAGTACAGAAATCTCAGAAAAAAGCATTTTTATGGGATATAAATAACACTCTGCAATGGTTGTATGTTTCAGGAATACTGCTGTGTTTGTGTGTGTTCATGTGTGTTAGAGAGTGTGTGTGTGGTAGGGTGTGTGTGTTACGGTGCATGTCTTTTAGACACAATGTGTGTTAGGGTGCATGTGCATGTGTTTTAGACAGGGTGTGTGTGTTTGTTTTAGACAGGATGTGTATGTTAGGTTGTGTGTGAGACTTTTAGACAGGGTATGTGTGTGTGTGTCGACAGGGTATGTATATATATGTGTTTTAGACAGGGTGTGTTTGTGTTAGAGTGTGTGTGTGTGTGTGTGTGTGTTAGGGTATGTGTGTGCTAAGGTGTGTGTTTTAGTGTGCGTTTGTTAAACGGGTGGGTATGTGTGTTAGGGTGTATGTGTGTGAGACAGGTTGTGTGTGTTAAACAGGGTGTGTGTTTTAGACATGGTGTAGTGTGTTAGGGTGTGTATGTTTTAGGGTACGGTGTGTGTGTTAGGGTGTGTGTGTTAGCCAGGGTGTGTGTTAGAGTGTGGTGTGTGTGTATGTTAGAGTGTGTGTGTTAGACAAGGTGTGTGTGTGTTTTAGACTGTGTGTGTCTGTTAGACAGGGTATGGGTGTGTGATTTAGACAGTATGTGTGTGTGTTTTAGACACAGTGTGTGTGTTAGGGCGTGTGTGTGTGTGTGTGTGTTAGGGTGTGTGTGTTTTAGACAGGGTGTGTATGTGTATGTGTTAGGGTATATGTATGTAAGGGTGAGTGTGTGTGAGACGTGAGTGCATGTGTTTTAGACAGGGTGTTTGTGTGTTAGGGTGTGTGTGTTTTAGACAGGATGAGTGTGTGTGTGAGGGTGTGTGTATTTTAGACAAGGCGAGAGTGTTGTGTGTTTTAGGGTATATCTTAGAGTGTGTATGTGTTTTAGACAAGGTGAGTGTTGTTTTAGACAGGGTGTGTGGTAGGGTGTGTCTGTATGTGTTAGGGTGTGCATGTTTGTGCAGTTGTTACACTTGTGTGTGTGTACATGTTAGGGTGTGTGTGTGTGTTAGGGTGTGTGTGTTAGAGTGTGCATGTCTGTGTGTTGGTTAGACGGGTGTGTGTGTATGTGTTAGGGTATGTGTGTGTGTTGGGGTGTGCATGTGTGTGCGTTTGTTAAACGGGTGGGTATGTGTGTTAGGGTGTATGTGTGTGTGTTAGGGTGTGTGTGTTAGGGTGTGCACGTGTGTGCATTTGTTAAATGGGTGGGCATGTATGTGTTAGGGTGTATGTGTGTGTGTGAGGGTGTGTGTGTGTTAGACAGGGTCTTGCTTTTGCCCAGGCTGGAGTGTGGTAGTAGGTACTGCAACCTCAGCTTCCTGGGCTTCAGTGGTCCTCCCACCTCAGCCTCCTGAGTAGCTGGGACCGCAGGTGCATGCCACCATGCCCAGCTAATTTTTAAAATTGTTTATAGAGACAGGGTCTCACCACGTTGTCCAGGCTGGTCCCCAACTCCTGGACTCAAGGAGTCCTGCAGCCTCCCAAAGTGCTGGATTACAGATATGAGCCACTATACCCGGCCAGGAATACTACCAAGTTTTATGGGGCAGCAAAGGAATTGTGAAGACCTGCAGTTAACCCAAGACATTGATTCTGAGCTTCTGGTGACAGGTGGGTTGCAGATTCTGAGTATGGCCCTTCCTCAGGAAGAAGGTGGCAGGAGGCGATGAGAAAGTCTAGGAGCTGAGAGTGGCTTTGGGGGAGGCCCAGGAGGGCTCCCAGGACGAGGGGGCATACAGGCAGCGGGTACAGCCAGCTGGCAGGAGTCCAGGGGTGCTCGGACAAGGAGTCAGCGCCTGAGAGCATGCCTGCTGCCAGCCGGAGAACAACTTCTTCATGGCCTCTGCAATGGACAGAGCTGGGGGTTCTGGGTAGGAGGGAGCGAGATTGAGCCCGAGAACAAGGGAGAGTAGGCGAGTCCCGCGTGAGCTGGAGATTGTAGAGAAGGACAGCGGAAATGCCATAGTGTTTCAGGCTGATGTTGGGGTGGAGAATGCTTTTCATCCCCATGTACTGCTTGCTTCCGCTTTCTAAAGGAACAGTTTCAAAAATACTTGCGTACGTTTTCTGACGCACAGCTCCGCCTGCATCCTCCCAGCCGCCCGGCTTGGGGCGTCTGCAGCTCTCAGATTGTCGCTAGCCTGGATTCTCCATGCCATCATTATCTGGGATCTTAATCAGTCAAGGTTTGTTCTGGAAATCATGTAGACATAAGGACTTATTTTTCAACCTACTTTTTTTTTTTTTGATCCTCAAATTGTGTTTTGTCTTTTAAAAATCATGAGTACGCAGTCATTATGAAGAGCTCAGAAAATTCACTGTCAATGGAGCATTGATGGTTTGTTTTGGCAATTCTCTGAAAATTCTTACACAGTTTGTGGAACATTTGCATTTGTGTCCCTTTTTCAAAGCCACTATTGTAGAAATGCAAATCTCTGAGTTCTGAGATGCTGAATGTTGGATGATTAATGATATTGAAATTTAAGAATGAACTCCCGGTATGTATTTGACATGGAAAACTTGGTGCGAGAATCATTAGAAACCATTGAGCACAGCTTGGCGGGGAACAGAAAGGCTGTGATTGAGGCACCAGCGGTGGGGGCAGGTCACACGTGGACAGGTGTGCAGATGTGTGGCTGCCTCCTGGTGCTGGGCTGTGGGAGGCGGATCTACTGCCATCAAATATCTGGCTCTATTTGACCATAGGTGTTCAGAACTCATAATAATAATGCATCAGCCTTGATGACTTGCTTGCTCCAAGTGAACCCCACTGCGTGTTTAAGAGAATGAAATGAGCAGCAGGTTTGTTCTGAGTTTTGCTCTGCCACCACTTCATTGGTGCTTGCATATAGCCTGTGCTGTGAGCTGGGCACATTGTTTCTGTTTTGTAGCTGAGGAAACCAGTGTGACTGCTGTCAAGAGCTTAGGTAGCTGAGGCTGCTGGGCAGTGTGTCAGAGGCCGATCTGGCACCGCTAGAATGGGTCATCTGCCTTCCGGGAGTGCACGCCTCTCTGCGGCAGAACGCTGGGTGCCTGGGACCTGGGAGGCATTGTGCCCCCCTGCTTGTGTGAGCTCCCTGGCCAGGGCAGGCAGGGCAGCAGGCACCCTGGTCCAGTGTGGTTCATGCCACGAGAGGGATGGACCGGGCACGAAAGCCCCCTGAGGGATGTGAAGGCCAAGGGAGGCTGCCCCCTGAAAGGGGCTGAGGCTGAGACAGCCCTGCGAGGAGCGCAGAGGAGGGATGGGGGCCTCCTGCGTTGCGGCCCTGCCAGCCGGGGCCCTGACGTGCAATGTAGGCTTTGGGTCACAGTGGGTTTCAGCGAGCATTGGCTTTGCTGTCAGGGAACTTTACCTGTCCTCTGTGTTTTTGTGAACTTTCTCTGAGCTGTTAGCCATTCCTTGGAACGGTGGAACTGAAGGAGTGACTGGGCGATTGGCATTATCAAGCAAACTCTGAGGTTTGGGCCGAAACTGTCATGTTGTGGCCACTTAGCATCCTTCTCTTTGCTGATTTCATGAGAACATGGCAAAAAATGGTCACTTTGGGGAAAATTGTAATGAAAATTACAGTTAATTTTAAGAAATCAAAATAAGACAAAAATCCACGGAGGCATATCCATATGGGGCCTTGAGTTTTTAAACTCGTTTGCTTTCAGCCACCTGATCAGTGAGACGCTGGGCGTGCCGGCCTTTCAGCCTCGGGGCATTATTTTCATGTTTGCTTCTCTCTCCTTTCCCCCTTTTTAGGAAAACAAATAGAAATAGAAAAGATAAATTCTGCCTCACAAGGAGCTGGGCACAGGTGATGAGGAGATCGAAGGGCACAGGCGATGCGGAGATCGAAGGGCACAGGCGATGCGGAGATCGAAGGGCACAGGCCAGGCCTTTGGGAGTCCCCGGATAGCACAGGCGCCTTTCCCTCCTAGACGGTGCTGGGCCTGCGGGTTCTTGGTTGTGTGCGAGGGCCCTGAGCCCGGCCACCTCATAGCGGCTTTGTTCTTGCTGGACCCCAGGCTTCCTGTCTCCCTCAGCCCTGACTGCCCTCTCCTCCATCTCTGCCCGGTGTCCCCTGGCCGTCTTCACTTCACTGCTGCGATCCGCACTCAGAATCCAGCGTGGTTCTGTGCTGAGACGCAGCTGCACAGCTCGGGATTTTACCTTGAAACTCAGTGTTCAATGTTACTGTCATTTTCTGGCTTTCACTAATACTCTGTACTTTCAAAAGTAGTAAAGCTTATTGCAACATATTTGTTTTTTATAAAATACGTAAATGACCTAAATCTGCTTATTTGCATTCCATCTAAAATAGCATTTATAAAGAGTTATGTAAAGTTGGCTTATGTGTCTTAACGTTTGTTATTTAGTGATGGTCATTAACTGGGGGAGTTTCTTTTTTTCCTGTATACAACTATATTCTCATAAGGTTCAAATCAGCTCTTTGACCTTGTATTTATTTGAGATGTCAGGATTTATTATTATGAAGCCGTTGCCTTCAGAGCCTTTCCCTAAAAGAAGTTTTGTGATTGGGGCCATTTGTTTTTTAACCTGTAAATGCTTAGACCATTTTCTTAGAAGATTGCTTCCATAATCTGGTTGTTTAGGTGATGTCTTCATTCGTTCAGCCTGCTATAATAAAATACCTTAGGGTGGATGATAGGTAAACAACAGAAATGTCTTGCTCACAGTTGTGGAGGCTGGCAGGTCCAAGATCAAGGTTCCAGTGCACATGGTGTCTGGGGAGGGCTGTGCTCCGCTTCATAGACGTCGCTCTCTTGCTGTGTCTTCATCTGCTTGAAGCGGGAGGGATCTCACTTGAACCTCTTTTATAAGGGCACCAATCCTATTCCTGAGAGTCCATAACTTAATCACTTCTGGAGTCCCCACCTCTTAATACTATCACGTTGGGTATTAGATTCCAGCATGTGAATTTTGGGGGGTACGCCAGCATTCAGACCGCAGCAGCTGCTAAAGCCAAGAGAATACCTTTTGCTCTAAGAGCTGAAGGTTTTGTTTTAATTAGTTTGCATTTATAGCCAAGGGTATTCCTTTTTAAATATCTGTGAGTTTTCCTAGGAAATTTGTGGAAATTGGCTGCCTATTAAAACTGTGTTTCTCAGTGACTTATAGATTCGGTAGGGTGTGTGAAATACTGTTGGAGTTTCAGGGAAGGCTGTGGAGTCTGTTCGGAGCACGCTTAGGGTTTCCGTGTGCTGTCTTGAAAGCCTTTCTCACCTCTTCACTAGGGTAAGGCTCTATCGAGGGAAGTTCCTCCCTCCCTGTTAGATAGCGTGATGCAGAATTCTTGATACTCTTCATTTTCACATGGACTGAATCCAAATCAGGTGGGGCTGACTCTTACAGCCCTGTCTCCCCATCCCGGTCTCACACAGCACAAGGCAAACCCTCCTGCCGTAGGATCACTGCGTTGCCCGCCTGGCCCTGTCTCTGCCCCAACACCCGCAGTCTCGTTGGCTGCACAGGAGCGAAGGCTGCCTTCGTCCCACAGCTCAGTCTCTTGCGCTTCCCTAGCACTGCCTTGTTTTTGTGAAAGGATCAGGGGATGGAGGAAGGCAAGGTCAATTTGTTCTTTCTGATGTTATAGTGGATAAAAAGAGTTTCAGAACATTTGAGAAGGTGCTAGAGGAAACTGGAGTCATGGAAAGCAGAGGTTTTCATTGGTAAACCGGAGAGATGAGGAGTTTTAGATTTTTTTTTTTTTTTTTGAGATAGAGTCTCCCTCTTGTTGCCCAGGCCAGAGTGCAGTGGCGTGATCTTGGATTACTGCATCCTCCGCCTCCTGGGTTCAAGCAATCCCCCTGCCTCAGCCTTCTGAGTAGCTGGGATGACAGGCGCACACCACTATGCCTGGCTCATTTTTGTGCTTTTAGTAGAAAAGAGATTTTGCCATGTTGGCCAGGCTGGTCTCAAACTCCTGACCTCAGGTTATCTGCCTGCTTTGGTCTCCCAAAGTGCTGGGATTATAGGCATGAGCCATCGTGCCTGGCTGAGGAGTTTTAGTTTTTGTAGTGCCTGACGCTTTTTACGTGTCGAAAGGTGACTCCTTGATGGTGATGGTGGCTCTGCTGATGGTGGGGATGGGAGGCCAGGGTCCTGATAGAGACGTCTGGGGTGCGCCGCAGTGAGCCCACTTTTCTGAGTGACAGGGACTAGGGTGTGACTGCTGAAGAGGGAGTCTGCCGAAGAGGGAAGATCTTCTGTGCCCTTCATCTCCTGTGGGCTTCTCATCCTTGGTCTTGAAGCATCAGGATGGGGCCAGGGTGTCTGCGCTGGAGGGGTAGACTTGAACGGAGAACTGCAGGGCACAGATGTCCTATCAGCGTGTGTCCTTCAGCATGGGGAGCCCTGTGGCTTTGAAGCAGATGCTTCATTCGAGGCAGGTGGTTCTTTTCTAAATACAAGCATAGACGTGAGCATCCCCAGAGGCTATTGTTGAGAGAGGGTGTCTGTCTCCTTGTCCAGGCTGTTGCAGTGGGATGATGAAGAGCAGAGGCCATCTGACGCCTCGAAGGCTGCAGAGGCATCTCTGAGCAGCAGCACCGGTGGAGGACCTGGCCTGGAAGTGCTGACACCCCACCGTGGTCCTCCTCTGTCCCAGGCAGGGATGGGAGTGGCATGTGGAGCTTGGTGGGGCTGTCCCCGCTGGGTCCGCTCTGTAGCTTCCGAGAACAGTTGGATTGTCTATCTGCTTTTACATCTTTCTGTGATTTGGATCCCTTCTGTTCTTCTCCAGTCCTTGGTAGGATTTGGTAAAACGTAATTTCTCAGTGGTTCAGGAAGGCAGGGGTGGGCCTGTGTCCATGCTTGCACAGCCTAGTGTGACCAGATGAGCTCACTGCTCTGTGACTGGCTTGATGTGGCCAAGGCTCAGGAAAGAGTTGGGGTGTCCTGGGGCTAGGGAGCAGCAGCACCAGCAGATCCGCGCCCCAGGCCGCTGCAGGGACCACCCTGGCCCGAATGTGTTATGAAGGAGGGTGTTGGGGGTGGGGATACATCCCACTCACCTCGCTTGTGTTCAGGCCCCCAGCCTATTTATGTCATGATGTCTTGATGGCTCCATGCTCAGCTGCCAGCTCTTCTGCTGAGAGAAGAAGTCATAAGGCCGGTGGCCCTGGCCTGAGCATGGATGTGGCTTTCTTGGTTCTTGGCTATGGTTTCCTTGAACTCTCCCTGGTCTCTAGGTCCTGATGCATGAGAATCACATGTCGGGAGAATGTTTCTCGTGTTCACCAGTGTTTCCATTTCTTTGGAAGGTACATGGATGCTGTTACGGGTGGATTTGGTGGACTGATCTGCATGGGTGTGGCCTAAAGATTTGCATTTTCTAAGGAGATGATGTTTTTAATGCCTTGGCCAGGAGATTGCAGGGGGCCCTGGGCCACGTGAGTAGTTCTCTGGAATGATTCCACTCTGGAGTTGTGCTGAGGGAATTATTTCAGGCTTCAGTACTGTCTTCAAGAAAACAAGAACAATTCAGATCTGCGTTGAGTTGCTTAAGCACCTGAGAGAGACGGCTTCAGTGTTCCTCATCAGTGTCCAGCTCAGGGCATTTAGGCTTCACCTGGGGCAGGGGCAGGGGCTGGGACATCACTGCCCAGGGGCAGCTCCGTGGGTGATGTGGACTGGGCCTTTTGCCTCCGGAGGCTGGGGTTGCTTCCTTCATCAGGCCCTGTTTCTTTCGAAAGATACTGCCTTTGACTTTTGCCTTCTGGCAGCACGTGGCCCTGCAGCTGATGGAAGCTGGCAGAGCAGAGGACGTTACTGGGGCAGTCAGCAGTGAGTGGTCCTGTTTACAGGCAAAGCCCAGACCCTCTTATGATGGAAGCACAGGGCAGGGCAGCCGGCCTTCACCTGGACCGGAAGAGCAGGTGGCTGATGTTTCTGAGTTGGTATATTCATTCAGAAACATTGGTTAAAATTACTTGTCAATACAACGTCTTTGCCATTGTTTTCTTCAAAGTCAGATTCTGTATTTTTTGCTTTTATGTAAACTGAATACATAGTTTTCACAAGTTTTTTTAAATGCAGATGACCTCTGCCTTCACAGTTTACTTGGATACCTTTCAAGTCAGTTACACACATGCTCTCCAGAAACAAAACTCAGCCACTGGGGAACCGAACCTACGCTTCTGGTAGAATCTCAGCCTTGAGTGGGAGCCTGAGGCCCTGGGCCCCCTGTGACACATGCTCTGGAATCCTACCCCAGTGGCTTTTGAAATATGGTTAGTGGCCGAATCTCACTTCTGCCTTGGATGCTTATGGAATGTTCTGCATGGGCTGAGCTCAGAATCTCATTGAATACTGTGGTCCTGTCAATCTAAACTTCGTACGTGAAAATCCATGGGACTCTTATGGCAGCTGCTGAGGATTTCGAGAACGGCCTTAGAAAAATAATAGTAATTTATTTTTTCCTATTTTACATAGTGGATATTTAAAGTTTGAACATCAAATGGTAGTTTTGGATTTTAAAAGCTCAGTGTGAATAAACTTTGAGCTCAGATGCGGCTGTTTTTTAGTGTGTCAGTTTTAATGGATGTCATTTGACATTTGCACCAGGGGATCGGACAGAGGTCAGCGTGAGAATCTCAGGGTTAACTGGGCTGCTGCAGGGGTCGGACAAGGCCTCCTCTAAAAGGGATTTCGGGGCACCCATGGATGCAGGGAAGCAGGAGGAGGGTCACAAGTAGAGGCTGCTGCTGTCCCAGTTGTATTAGACGGTGGCGAGGGAGGTGGTGGAGAGGGAGCCGCCAGGCCTCCAGGACTGCACTAGCTTTGGGTTGCGAGAGAGGTGCCATGGGAGGTCTAGAAGCCATGCACTTTGGGACCGAGATAAAACAGGTCCAGCTGGTGGCACGGACCAGGCCAGCCGGGAGCAGAGCTGTCCCTCTGTGCTCGTCTTGAGTACCAGCCTGTGCTCTCTCAGCAGTCTCTGCACCTGGCTGGTGGGCGGGGCTGAGCCTCACCTCTGTGGCTGCAGATCTCCTGGCTCTCGGTGTGCTGGGGAATGCCTTCTGCATGGCCTGGCCTTCCTGGGATTTCCAGACCGGGACCACCTCCTTCTCACCTTTTTCTTTGTCTTTCTGCCCCCAAAGAGATAGCAGCATATAGAAACAAGCCAGCTTTTCTGGTTTTCTCGCTCTCAGTGACTTGTCCCGTCTACTCAATGATTCCGCCAGGGCCCAGGCGGCAGGTCTCAGCCCAGCGAAGCCGCGTGTCCTGCTGGGCTTGCTCTGTTCCTGGAAAGCTTTGTCACGCACAGCCAGGGGCCGCCTTGGGTGCATCCTGTCTCCTCCGTTGCCATATGTTTGGGAACAGAAATTGGCTCTGGTCAGATACGTGGATGTGCTGTTAATTTATCCTCATTCTTGGAAGCAAGTTGGGAGCTCAGAGGAAAGGAAGAGCCGCAAAATGTCAAACCTAGCAGCGGCTATCTGACCCGGTTGCTCATTGCTACAGTATGTGATGAAGATGGAAGTGTCTGATTTCCTCACTTGCCAGATTTAGGCCTCATTTTGTTTACTCTCGGGAGCCCTGATTTCTTCCTGTTAGAGAGAGGAAGTTTGCGGAGACAACTGGCTTGCGGTGGGTTTTTCTGTGAATGGAGCTTGTATTGGTGAGATGAGTGGCGTGGGAGTCCCCTGCCAGTTAGTGGCTTATGCAGGGTGTGAGCTTATCTCCAAGTGGACGTTTTCTGCCTTTTGGGAGCCGAAGCGTTTTTTTGCCGGTGAGTACAGCTGAGTGTCACGTGCACCTGACGGCGTGTCTCTGAGCCTTGCCATTTCCTCCACTCCCTCCCTCGGAGTCATTTGTATGACAACCAGCTGTTCAGTAAAACCAGTTTGGTGGAGTGGGTGTGTGTTAATTCTAATCTGTGTGTTTAAAAATAAATTCATGTGATGAGAATGGCACTTTACCTTGCGGTCTTCCTCTCAGTAACCCATAGCCCAACCATGAGGGAAGCATCAGACAAATTCCGATAGACACACATCCTACGAACTACTCCCTCCCAGGCCTGCTTGATAGGCCAAGGCCATCAGAAACAAGCATCCTCTGAGCAACTGTCACCATGAGGAGTCTCAGGAAATGCGACACCTAAGTGTGAATGTGGAATTCCTGGATGGATCTTGGAATAGAGCAAAAGACATCAGTGGGAAACTTCAGGAAATCCTATACTCCAGAATTGTAGTTAACAACAGTAATGTCAGTATTGGTTCCCAATTGTGACTGATGGACCGTAGTAAGGTAGGATGCTAGTAACAGCAGAGACAGTGCAGGTGGTGTCCTAGGGTATACCGGCAGCCCTCTGTACTGTCTACTCAAGTTTTAATAAGATTTGTCGGTAACTCTGAGTTCAGAAAATGAAATGCATTTGTAGATACCCTCTTTTGCATAATGTTTGTTTGTGAATGGTTGTATACTGTAGTTACTTTAGCAACTTGCTTTTAGGTTTTCCTTTGGGGACTCTTCTTTTTATGGTCGTGCATGGATGTGATAGATTAACTTAACAAGTCACTACTGGTGGACAGGGAGTTTGCTATCAGTCTTTCCATTGTTGTTATTATAAACACGTGGTCTTGAAGAGCACCCATTGTCTAAGTGGACTTTTTAGTTGAAATATCACAGGCATCCAGGAAAGTGCAGGAACCATGACTGCTTAGCTTGATGAACTCTCCCAAAAGGAAGACGCCTGTAACTGCTACCTAGATCGTGAAATGGGATATCCCAGCACCCCAACGCCCCGTATGTGTCTTCTCTGTTATTGTACCTTCACTCCCATACCCTATAGATATCACTTCTGTAGCTCTAACATGAGTTTCTCCTGGTTTGGAACGTCATATAAATTATATAATACTTATTCCTATTGTCTGGATTATTTCACTTGACAATATGTTAGATTTATTGACATTGTGGCTTAGTAGTTTCTTCATTTAATAGGTATATAATATTTCAGTGTATGAACATATCACAAATTATTTTTTGGTTCAATTGCTGATAACATTTTGGTGGTTTCCAGTTTGGAATTATGTATAATGCTACTGTAATTTTCTTGTATATATCAATTGGCCCACGTAAGTATGCATTTATTTTGATAAGGTGTATGTGTGCCAACCAGTTCTTCAAATTGATTGTACCAATTTACACCCTGACCTATAGAATGTTGCTTTGTCCTTGCCAATACATAGTACTGTAATTCTTTTTCATTTTAACTATTGTAGTTTCATTTGTATTTCCCACTTTACTAAAAATGTTGAGTATCTTTTCATATGTGTATTGACCAACTAGATGTGCTCTTTGGTGGAGAAGTCTTTATTCATTTAAGAAATTGGTTTGTCTTTATTTTTCTTACTGATTTGTTGATGCTGTTTTTATAGACTGGATATGAGTGAGTTGTTTGTTGTTTGTTGCTATTTTCTATCAGTCTGTGTGCTGCCTTTTCCCTTTTTTAATGGGTTGTTTTTTTTTGGTGAACAGATGTTCTTTTAATAGTCTAATAGTTGTTTTATTTATGCCTATTTGAAGATGATGAAGATATTTTATTTTATTCAATATTATTTTTGAGAAATTTCATTGTTTTATCACTCATTTAGAGCTATGGTCCACTGGGATTTTTTTTTTTTTAATATGGTGTGAGGTAGGGATTGAGAGTTATTTTTTTCCCATTTAGAAATTCAGTTGGCCTAACAGTATTTATTTAAAAGAATCAACCTTTTTTCTCTGCTATCCAATGCCACTTTGTAATACGTCAAGTAAATTATATAAATGGATCTGTTTTTGCACTTTATTCTAGTTCATTGGTCTATTTGCGTATCTGTGTACCAATACAACACTATTTTAATTAACTGTAGATTTACAGTTAACCATAGTATCTAATAATGTGGATATTTCAACTTTTAAAAACTTTCAAAACTTGTCTTCGTTCTTTTTAGCCCTTTGTATTTCCATATGAATTTTAAAATCAGCTTTTCAATTTCAACAGAATACCTGCTGTGGTCTCAACTGGGATCCATTGATTTGCATATGCAATCAGTTTATTAGGAGTCTTCTAATCCCGGAATATGCTACATCTTTCTATTTATTTTGAGCATCTGTAATTTCTTCAGTCATATTTTGTAATTTTCAGAATAGAGATCTTAGTTTTTTGTTTGCTTTTTGAGATGGAGTCTTGCTCTGTCACCCCGGCTGGAGTGCAGTGGCAGGCTCTCGACTCACTGCAGCCTCCACCTCCCAGGCTCAAGCAGTTCTCGTGCCTCACCTTCTGAGTACCTGGGATTACAGGCATGTGCCACCATGTCTGGCTACTGTTTTCTACTTTTTGTAGAGATGGGGTGTTACCATGTTGACCAGGCTGGTCTCGAACTCTCGACCTTAAACAATCTGTCCACCTTGGCCTTCCAAAGTGCTGGGATTACAGGTGTGAGCTGCAGCACCCAGCCTGGAGATCTTTTATTTCTTTTGTTAGATTTACTTCTAGGTTTTGGTGTATATGGGGGTGTTATGCTGTTTGTTTTTAAAATTTTATTTTTGTAATGATGTTTAGAAGCACAATTAATTTTTGTATATTTATCATGTCTCCAGAGACCTTGCACAGTGTTTATTATTATACCAGTTATCTGTAGATTCTTTGGGGTTTTTAATGCACACTGTCTGTGGATGGTAAATGTTTCATTTCTTCTTTGCTAATTTTTAAACCTTTTATGTCTTTCTTGCTTTACTGCACTGCCTAGGACCTTCAATCAAATGCTAAACATTGGTGATATTTGGCATCTATGTCTTATTATAATATCAAGAGAAAAATTTTTAGTATTTCATCATTACATATAAAATTTGTTATAATTTATGTGTAGTCTGTGAGATTAGTGCAGTTTACTTCTGTTCTTAGTTATTGTGGAGTTTTTCTCATAAGCAGATGTTAAAATATTAGATAGAATCATGTGAAATTGCAGGTATTTGATTCTTCAGTCTACAAACGTAGTATTTTAATTTAGTTCAACGTAATATATTAGACTTTTTCTACATCTGTTAATAATCTTATGCTTTTCTTCCTTTATTTTATTGTGATGAATTTTCTGATTGTAAAATCAGAAAATGTGAGGTTTAAAAGTGTAAGGTTAAGTCAGCCTTACACTTCTATAATAATTATTATAATGTGCTATTCTTTTTATATACTGTTGAATTTACATTGCTTATAGCTTAATTTTTATCATCTAAAGATATGAATGAGATTGACGTGTTGACATGTATTGTTTTTTCTTGAAATACTTTGTCACATTTTAATGTTAAAGTTATACTAATCTCTTAAAATGTAAAGGTGCCTTCTTTTTCTATTACCTAGGATTGGCAAAATTTTTCTGTGGGGAGTCATTAACAACTTGAGTCTGGACGGACCACATGTGGTCTCTGTTGCACGTTTTTTTCTCATTTTCCTTTTTTTTTTTTTTTCCAACAACCACTTAATGTAAAAATCCCATCTTATTTTGCTGGTTGTATAAAATCAAGCCACAGATTGTGCTTGGCTCATGGGCCATAGTTTGCTGGCCCCTGTTTGATTCTCTTGAAGAGTTTATGTAGAAAAGATGCTATTTCTTTCTTAAAGGTTTGATGGATTCACTTATGAACCTATCTTGGAGTTTTCTTTGTGGAAAAATTTGTAAATTCCACCCTCAACTGATATAGGACTATTTAGATTTTTAAGATTTTCTTGTGTCAGCTTTTGTGTGTTTAGATTTTCTTGGAATTTTTTACATTCCATCTGCATTTTCAAATGTATTGAAATAAAGTTGTTTAAATTATCTTTGTAATGACTGTAGGATTTATAGTTAAATTATCTTTGTAGGATTTATAGTGTCATTCCCTCTTAAATTCCTGATGATGTTTATTCTCTCATTTTTCCTTCATTGGCCTTGCCAGGAGCTTATTTATTACATTAATATTTTTAAAGAACCATGTTTGCTTTTCTTGTTTATTTTTTAATTGAATTAAAAGAATAAATTTGTGCTCTTACACTATGATTTCTCTTTGTTTTGGGTTTTAATTTGCTGGGGTGGTTGTTTTACTAATTAAAATAAATATTTAGGTCATTGATTTTTTTTTTTTTTTTTGAAGAAGTTCTTCATCTGTCATTTCTACCTGTGTATGGCTTTCACTAGATTGTGCAAGCTTTTCAGTGTCATTTTAATTATAATTTGGTTTAGAATATTATCTAGTTTCTTTTTTTTTTGACTTGTGTTAATTAGAAATACATTTATTAATTTCAATGCTTTATGAACTTCCTAGCATTTTGCTTTCATTTTGTTATTGATTTTTAGTTTAATTTCACTATGATCACTCATGTAATTTCGGTTTTTAGAAATTCTTTAAATTTTGCTATATTGATTTTATGGTCAATTTTGTCAGCATTTGATGTATACTTGAAGAGAAAAAGTCAGCAATGGAGACTGGCCAGTTTTACATGTCCATTTCATCAAATTAATCATCATGTTCGGATCTGCTGTTACCTTTACTCATCTTAGCGTCTGCTTTTCTGTCAGTTGGTGGGAATGGAATTTTAAAATCCCCGCTGTCCTTGTGGATTGCCATTGTTTCCCTTTTTAGCTCTGTCAGTTTTAGATTTTATTTATTTTGAAGCTATTTTAAGCCTAGGCAGATTTAGAATTTTATGCATTCTTGTTGGAATAACTGCCTTTTTGTTGCTATGAAATGTCCACCTTTCCCTCTTGTATCTCTTTCTATGCTTACGTCTGACTGCGGGTTCTGCGAGGGCTGGTCGGGTCCACGTTGTCATCGCTCCTGGCACGGAGCTCTCCTCATCCCCATGATCAGTCCGGTGTTGGTTTTTTGGGGTCTGAACTGTCCCGTGCTGCTCAGCTCCGCAGCTCGAGGGGAAACGTGGGCTGGGTGTGCCCTCTTCCAGCCCCTTCTCTCCCTTGGCCTGGGGTCCTCGAGCGGATCCATGTTTTAGATTGCATCCTGTCCTCCGTGTTCCTGGCTGGAGGGCCGGCGTGGGAGGACCCGGCCTGCTGTAGCCCAGAGTGGAAGCTGAGCTTTACCTGTCGGCGTCCCACACGTGGGTCCGGCGCAGCCACTGCGATGTGGCGTTGCAGGTCCCTCACCTGGTCCCTGTGTGTGCCTGCTGAAGGGTCTCTCGTGGAATTCGATATCTGGACGGCTTAGTTCACGAGTCCCAGGTTGCTTTCCAGGCTTACATTCATCTTTATGTCGCAGTAAAATAACTGCTGGGTTGTATTTTAAAGTGGACTGAAATACATCTGCAGCCTCGAGCAGCTCTTACAGCACTTTTATTCAGATATTTTATGAGGTGGTTTATGTCACACCTTGTAAATGCTCTAGAATCTCCCTGACCAGGGTGCAGCGCCCGCCCCTTCCTGCTTGTCTGCGCTCCCCCACCTGTCTCCTTATCCTGGCTGTTACTGTTTTCCCCTTGAATGTGAAGGAAGAATTCATTCTGGATTTAGCTTGAGGAATCATATGCAGGACGTTGTCACCAGTGTCACCAGTGTCAGGGCAGTGCTGGCCACCCTTTGCTCCCACGGCCCATCTGCCCCACTTGCCTTCTGCGCTGGCCGAGAGCTTGACTTAGCTGCTCTGGGTGTCACTGTGTCCCCTGGGCTGTATTCAGGGGCACCTGCCTTCCTCCCTGCTCTGCGTTCCGGGCCCCCAAGGCCAGGCAGGTGGGGAGTGCTCACGCAAAGGGCAGCAGGTCAGCGTGCAGGAGCCTGGCCCATGTGGCTGCGGTGTGGCATAGCCTGTCCTCTTCAGGGGCCTTTTTGGGATGGAGAAGGCCAAGGGCGAGATCTCTTTAAAGCGAATGGTTGGGTTACAAACACCACATTTAGTATATGACATTTAAAAGTGTATTCCATTCAGTGTAATTGCACACTTAAAACATTTAAAGATAAGACACATTGAATGCAGATAGCTTAGTAAGGAAGAAGCCAGCACGTTTTCTCCCTGTAGAAGGCCAGGCTTCATGACCAGGGGATCTTTTTTTTTTTTTTTTTGCGTTGGAGTCTTGCTCTGTTGCCCAGGCTGGAGTGCAGTGGCGTGGTCTCGGCTCACTACAACCTCCGCCTCCTGGGTTCAAGTGATTCTCCTGCCCCAGCCTCCTGAGTAGCAGGGACTATAGGCACGTGCCACCACACCCAGCTAATTTTTGTATTTTTAGTAGAGACGGGGTTTTACCTTGTTGGCCAGGACGGTCTCCATCCCTTGACCTTCTGATCCACCCGCCTTGGCCTCCCAAATTGCTGGGATTACAGGCGTGAGCCACTGCACCTTGCCAAACAGGGGATCTTCTTAGCTTTGTGGGGAGGCAGTTATTTTGTTTGTCAGAACCAGGACCCTTCTTCGAGGTAAGAAAACAGTGTGAAAGTTGGCTGACCTGTGCCGCTTCTGCTGCTGCGCAGGGTCGCTCGTGGGCTGTCCAGTGTTGGAGAAGAGCCTCTTGGAGTGGAAGCCCAGACCGACGTTTGGGGGCTAGAGTTCGAGTGTCCTTGGCTGGCCACACTCCTTTCTGTCGCCCTCTTGCAGTCCTGGTTGCCAGGTGAGTGGCCACGGTCCGCGGTGATCCTCGCTCAGGCCATTGGAACCAGGCAGAGTTAGCAGCGGCCACTCCCTCGTGATGGCTCCTGCAGGCATCTCTTCTTTTGGCACAGGGTCCACTCTAGGGCCTGGTTGGACCTTCCCTTCCCAATGCTCCTGTGGAAAGCTGGCAGTCCGGCCAATCGGTGCCACTCCCAGTGTCCCTCCTGGCTCTCCTGTGGCTCTGCCGTGGCTCTCCAGACGGCTGTGCCTGGCCTGCGTGTGTGGCTTCTGGCCATCAGCGCTCTGGCCGCTGATCCAGGCTCCTCCATGTGGCCGTGGTCACCTCCCACTGGACTTCTGCTCCCTTCTCTGAGAAATGGGGCCCCTAAGAGACTTCGCCTTACAGGGTTGTCGTGAGGATCAGATGAGGCAGGCGTGGAGACCAGGGCCTGGTCCTGCCCAGGGATGTCAGCTGCTGTCTTCTTCCTGGGATCCAGAACCCTTTGTAGCCCAGGCCAGGCCCCGAGTGTCTGGCAAGGTTTAGTTTAGTCAACCTTGTCAGACTCATGCCCTTTTTGATAAATATAAATAACCTGTGTCCTTTAGTGTTTGAAATTTCAGAAATACTTGGATATTAGATCACAAAACAAATCGAGCACGGGTATCTGTGTGATGCCAGCTGCCCTCCCCCAGCTGACAGCACCCTGCCTGACGCTGCTGCCCAGGCGCAGGCAGGGCAGGAATGGGGGAGCCGAGGAGGGTGCCCTGCTGGGAGGAGGGGTGCGTAGAAAGTTGGAGAGGAGCTGCTGGCCCACCCTGGCCTCTGGTCCCAGCTGCTGCTACAGAGGCTGCCCCTGTCTCACTGAGATGACAGGGTAGAATCAAACTTGTGTTACTTTTTTCTCTTTTAATGATGAGTGATTATAAACCATAAAACCCAATTCCTGAGAAAAGAATGTTACTGGCAAATGATGGAGGGTTCCTGTCATTCCAGTCGGAGGACCCCCCATTGGGGTCTGCACGGCTGGTGGGGTCCCCATAAACGCTTCTGAGTCCTTTTGGGGGTGGGCTGGCCCAGGACCAGCTGGTGGGGAAGTAGCTGCGGAGGGGAGGAAAGGGGCTGGCATTGCAGGGCCTTCCATGCCATCTGCCTCCATCCAGGGCCAGGAGTTGGCCCTGGGCTCTGCCTGTGGGTCCCCGGTATGCTGCTGCTGCCTGGTGGCCTGGGCCTGAGGAAGGAGCTCAGCTTACACTTCCAGCCCTTCAGGCAGGTTCGCAGCCGCCAAGTGGTTTCTTAAAAAGAATTCCTCCTCCCTTGATTAATTTCTGGCATGCGGCTTTGGGGAGCTCTTGCGTCAGTAAATCGTCATAAACCCCCAGTTGTCTGGATCAGACATAAACACCAAGCCCAGCTCCACCGCTCCTGACTCTCGGCCAGGGCTGGCCTGCCCTCGGAGCTCTGGGCCAGGCAGCTGGAGATAAAGAGGGCCAGCGGGTGCCCGAGAGGTCAGGCGCGTGGCTGCGCCCGACAAAGTCCTCTTCTCAGCGGTGCCGAGCCTGGCAGATCGGATGTGTGCTGTGCTTGCTGGGGGAGGATGCGGGGCCCAGATGGGATTTATTTCCTGAAATGTGTGGTGTTTCTCTTTCCTCCCCGACCAGCTCCCCACTCTCAGGGATAGGTTGTTTCCTCGTCGGGAGCATTTGCCTTCTTCCAGTGGGCATTCTGTAGGGCCTAAGAAAGATCCCTGTGTGTGAGGCTTGCACAGTGTTGCATTCAGGTCTGGGAAACTCGGGGCTTGGACAGCAACTAGCTCACTGTCCAGATCTGAAGAACAGACGCCTCACAGAATGCTTCCTGTTGCATGCACCAACATTCATCATAAGGCTTTTTCAGCAGGGTTTGAGATCCTCAGGAGGCCCCGGGACTGTGTTCATCCTGCTCTTGTTTTTTTAGAATGCATTTCATCTGGGGTACCCTTGAAGAGGCCAGAAGCCCGGAAGTTGGACTCCCCACAGTCCTGGGTGACCAGGGAGCACACTTGGGCCGGCGCCAGGGCTCTTCCAGGGTAGCTGGAAGGACGAACTTGGTCTCCTGTCTTTCCAGGGCTCATTCAGGCATTTGGCAAGCCCTGACTGAGCCCCTGCTGTAGGTGGATGGTGCAGACCTGTGGCTTTCGGGGTATCCTCAGGAGGCGTGAGACGGCAGCCCCTGGGACTAGCCACGGGCAGATGTGGAGGGGTGTGCAGTCAGGGGCATGGTGGACTGGACCTGCCATGGGCCTTTGCAGACATTCAGAAGACATGGCGGCCACCCCAGGCCCCTGGACGGTAGGCATGTGGGGACAGCATGGAGGGAAGACTGTCCATAGTCTCTCCAGGGGCCTGTGCTGGAGGTCAGCTTGCAGGGAGCAGTGCGGACCAGGAACCGAGCAGGGCTTGGCCATGCCCGTGGAGTTGGCCAGGGTGTCTCTAGGCTTGCTGTGTTTCCGAGTGCCCACGGGGCACTGGCACACTTTGGGGAGGGTGTCAGGCCCTGGTTCTGAGTCCCATCCTGTGAGCCAGGCAGTCTCTCTTGGAAAGCCCCGTGGGCAGAAGGGCAGCCCCGGGCTGAGTCTGGGCTGGCTGGCTGGGGGTAGCATCTGATTTGGGGATTTCAGTTTCAACTTGTTTTTTGGCGATGCACACAAGCTGTGTATGAACCAAATTTAAGGGAGTTTCATAAGTGAAAAGGAAGTCCAGGCTGTCTACAGTATTAACTTTGTGTGTAAAATTGAGAAAAGACTTCCATATTGTAGCTGAGGGACAGAGCAACTGAGTGTCACTCTCTGGACACCCGAGCTCTGTAGAGCAGGCTCTGAGGGCAGGGAAACTAGACCCCGGTTTCTGAGCTGCTTGGGGGTGGCCCCCAGCCCCTGGGGAAGGGGAAAAATGCTCATCATTCATGCCATTGGCTCAGCTGAGCCCTGGGCCACTTCGTGGGAAAGGCACACCTTCCATCACAGGTGGGTACGGCCAGCCTCCTAAGGCAAAGCCGGGTGCCTCAGGAAACCCAGCTGCCAGCAGAGCTGGGTGCGGCCCCTGCCGTTTGACCCCAGGCCCCTGCGGCTTCCTTGGAGCTCTGCCACTCTGGTTCTGAAACATTTGTTCAGTGAAGGCAGTCGATGAATCATCCTACTCAGGGTTTTTTTCCAGAAACAGGTGCAGACTGTGTGGAAGCGCCAGCGAGTGATGTGGTCTCGCTCAGGCTGTGCCTCTCGTGCCCACGCTCACGGCCTGGGAAGGGCACATCTCTGGGCCCATTTTGCAGTTCTCTTCAGCAGCATGACAGGGGTGACTTCTGTGTGCTTGGGGGCAGCATGTGAACCACTTCATGGGCTCCCATCACCATTCGGAGAGTCCTCAGGTGCGGCGGATGTGGGGGTCTCGGACCAGAGAAGCAGCCAGCTGCTGGCTCGCTGGAATGCCTGTGGCCCCAGAACTCTCAAGCAAGTCATAGAGATTTTCAGACACACTGCCATCTGTTGTTCTCTTCCAACCCCTTGCTTTGTCATTTATTATGCCTTGAAGATCATTTCCTATCAGTTAGTAAAGCAATTCTTGATTCTTTTAATAAACTGTGTTTCTTTTTAGTTCTTGAAATAACACTTGGGTGTTATTTCAGTCTGCTTACCAACAGGTATATTAATTTCTGTGTTCATCATGACTTTTTTATTGTGGTAAATACACATAACATACCTTTTACAGTTGTAAGCGTTTTGAGTGCACAGTTCAGTGACAGTGAGTATTTTCACATTCTTGGGCAACCGTCATCATCATTCATTCCCAGAACTTTTTCGTCTTCCCAAACAGAAACTCCATGCCTAGTAAACAATCCCGTTTCCCCCCCACCAGCTGCGGCACCCGCCATTCTGCTTTCTCTCCACTTTCTCTGTCGAGCTGGCTCCTCTAGGGACCTTCCGTGAGTGGAATTGTATAGTATTTGTCCTTTCTTGCATGGCTTCCTGCACTTGGCATAATGTGTCAGGATTCACCCATGTTGTGGCATGGTCAGAATTTGGTTCCTAAAATTTTTAAGGATAAATAATACTCCACTGTGTGCCTACATCACATTTTGTCTATTCATCTCTTGATGGACCTTCGACAATCCTGACTGTTTGGACATCGTGACTCATGCTGCTGTGAACATATGTGTACATATATCTCCGAGGCCCTTTGTTTCAGATCTTTTGGGTATGTACCTTGGAGGAGAATTGTTGAATCCTATGATAGTTTTGTGTTAATTTTTTTTAAATTGAGATGGAGTCTTGCTTTGTCACCCAGGCTGTATCGCAGTGGCGCGATCTCGGCTCACTGCAACCTCTGCCGTCCGGGTTCAAGTGATTCTCCTGCCTCAGCCTCCCAAGTAGCTGGGACTACAGGCGCCTGCCACCACGCCTGGCTAATTTGTTTGTATTTTTAGTAGAGATGGGGTTTTACCATGTCGGCCAGGCTGGTCTCGAACTCCTGACGACAGGTGATCCACCCACCTGAGCCTCCTGAAGTGCCGGGATTGCAGGTGTGAGCCACCACACTCAGCCCTGTGTTTAATTTTTTAGAAACCACCCAAGTATTTTCCACAACACTGTACCATTCTGTGTTCCCGCTCACCATGTGCAAGGGTTCCAAATTCTTCACATCCTCACCAGTATTCCTTATTTTCCAGTTTTGAAATGATAGTCATCCTAGTGAGTGTGGATGGTGTCTTACTGTGGTTTTGATTTGCGTTTGCCTGATAGCGATGTTGAACATCTTTTCATGGACTTATTGGCCACTGGCGTATTTTCTTTGGAGAAATGTCTGTTCAGGTCTTTTGCCGTATTTGAATTGGGTTGTTATTTGTTGTGTTGTAGAGGTACTTCATGTGTTATGGATATATAGTTTGCAGGTATCTCCTTCTGTAGGTTGTCATTTCACTCTCTTGATGGTGTCCTCTGGTGCACAAAAGTTTTGCATTTTGACAAAGTGCAGTTAATCTGTTTTTTATTGTGTTACCTGGCTTCTGATGTCATAGCTAAGAAGCCACTGCCAAGTCCAGGGTCATGAAGATTTCCCCCTTGCGTTTTCTTCTATGAGTTCTATGGTTTTAGTTCTTATATTTAGGTCACTGATCTATTCTGCTTTAAGTGTTGCATATGATATGAGGTAGAGGTTTAACTTCATTCCGTTGCTTGTGGCGATTCGATCGTTTGGCACCCTTTGGTGAGAGGATGGTGCTTGCTTTTAGCTGCTATGAGAAAGCACTGTCTTAGAGGAAAGATTTTGCTAATTTCTGAAGCTGTGCCTTGGAAGCGTCTGAGCTGCAGTTGTTCTTCCTTCCCAGGTCGGTGTAGATTCTGCTCTTCCCAAGCCAGGGTTCTGCAGCCATATTCACAGTCCGGTTCGCTGGCCCCCATCCCTGCCACCGCGTCCCTACAGCAGCACCTCACCCACACCCCCTTCCGTTATGACCTCCTCTCCTAGAAATGGCGAGTTTAAGAACAATTGACCGGGCCTTCTACAGGAGACAGAGAACAGGCTGTGTGCAGCGTGGGTCCCCAGTTGTGCTGACTGTGAGCTGTGGTGCCTCGTGAGTGGGGCTCTCCCGGCCGCCCTGTCGCCGCTTGCATCAGAGTCCTCCGTGGAGTCTGCTCTGGGTCCTCAGTATGCTGGCTGCTGCCCAGAAGTGGGGGACTGCTGAGCGGGAAGCCACAGGCTGCACACGGGCGCTTTGGCCTTGCGTGGCCCCTGGAGAGCAAACATATAATGGCAGTAGGCTTTACAGGGATTAGGATTTATTCATTTAATCTGCAGGAGTTTAAAAATTGCTATTGTTCTTTTAATTCTCACTCTCACCAGCCTTTCCGTCGGGAAACTGCGCAGTGAGGACCTTCCCTCCACGTTATGCTCACACTGGTGGGCCGTGGCAGAATTGCTTTTCTCTTAGGGTGGCTCAGGACTGTGTTTCTTTCATCTAATCGTGGCCACGTTTTTGCCATTGCATGTCTGATTTGGGCTTCAAATCCAGGATTGTCCAAGTACTGTGTTTGAAAGTATTTTTTAGAGACCCCACGTTTCTTATTTATGTGCTGGAGCCACTTTTTAATTTTCTCAGCTGCCTTTTAGCTCCACACCTTCCATTGAGCTGCTCCTTAGCATTTTAAAAGCCACAGCAGCCTTTGTCAGTGCTCCATCAGCACACACCCTAGCACGTGTGTCCCCATTCAGATGCGCTTTTTGTGGCCTGGATGCTCGGGGAAGCGATAGAGGATATATCTCATTCTGAAATTTGCACTGTTGCTTTTTTAAGTTAAAGATTTCAACAGCAATGTGTGTTCTTGTCTTTTTTTAGAAAAAAATGAGTGTTTTGTGACACTTCTGCCTGCTGTGGTGGCGGTGTTTCTTCCCTCTGCAGGCCCCCGGTATGTGTGACCGGCTGCCTGGGGGCCCCCATGCCAGGGGATGCTCTCTGATCTCTCACGGGCATCTTCCTCCTCAAATTCAGGTTGGGTGGAGACATGGATTCAACATTACCTCTCCCAAGTCCGCGTGTGAAGAAGCACTTGCCAGGCGCACACGCTGGAGTCGTTGGCTGTGTAGACTGAGGTAGAGGGCCTGGACTGAGAGCTCCCAGACGCCCCCTCTCTTGCCCAGCACTGCCCAGAGTCTTCCACACTCAGGCTCTCCAAGGAGCTGCCCGATTTATTGCTTTGATTTTGTTGAATGAAAGCAGTTTATTTAATAAATGGGAAAATACTCCCCTCCCCCAGTTGTTAAAGTTAAGACGTACTCTTATCATTGCTTAACATGCAACAACGCTGACAGATGAAAGAAAGGAAAGTGTCCTGTTTACCCCACGAGCCTACAGTTAACTGAGGGGCGCACAGTTCAGGGAAAGTCAGAGATGGCTTTTGTGGAGATTACTGAGCAGGTTCTCTCTCTCTCTCTCTCTCTCTCTCTCTCT
>NW_016107996.1:0-19193 GCF_001604975.1 Cebus imitator
GGGAGATCCAGACGGCCGTGCGCCTGCTGCTGCCCGGGGAGCTGGCCAAGCACGCCGTGTCGGAGGGCACCAAGGCCGTCACCAAGTACACCAGCGCTAAGTAAACTTGCCAAGTAAGCGTCTTAAAGCCCAACCCAAAGGCTCTTTTAAGAGCCACTTAAATTGCCGGTATTAGAGCTGCACACACGTGTTTCTAATCCAGGTTTAAATTCGGGCGGTCTCTTTAAAGGGATTATCATGACCTCATTACGCTGAGTAATGCGTACAGTGCTTGTAATGGGGTCTGGCCGAAGTGAAGGCGCATACACTTTGCTAGCACTGGGTAAGGAATATGGCGGCTAAAAAATCGGGGATGTGCAGGAAACTTGTTAACAGAAAGTGCTTCCTGGCTCTTGGCGCGAAAATAGATACTTCCGTTGTGTCTAGTGCTGTGGCTTCCTGTTCGAACTTGTTGAAATCCTATTGTGTCACGTGCACCTTTCCACCATTTAAGAGAATTCTAACTTGGTTTTAGAAGTAAATTTGATCCCCAATAACCTTCCACAATGTATGGCTTTCACTCAGCAGTTACCTTATTTTTAAAATTTTTTTGGACAAGGGTTGCTCTGTCTCCCAGGCTGGAGTGCAGTGGCTCGGTCTCGCCTCAGCAACCGCCACCTCCCGGGTTCAAGCGATTTTCCTGCCTCAGGCTCCCAAGTAGCTGGGACCAGAGGCGCGCCACCAGCCTGGCCAGTTTTTTGTATTTTTAACACTTTTCACCGTATTAGCCAGAATGGTCTCGATCTCCTGACCTCGAGGTCTGCCAGCTTCGGCTTCCCAAAGTGCTGAGATTACAGGCGTTAGCCACCGTGCCCGGCCTAGCAGTTACCTTATTTAACCCCTTCTAGGCTGTACCCGGTTTTGTGTGGCTTGCTTTCCCCTCCCCTTCGTTTCCACCTCTCCAGCCCACAAGATGTCGAGAAAATGTCCGACCACCAAGCGGGATAGTCTGTAAGGGTAAGGGGAGGAGCATACCTTTTCTCATGAGTGAAGAAAAGGAACTTGAGAGATCACGGAGATTTTTGGAATAGTTTGCTAGGTTTTAAAACATGTTTAGCGTTAATTGGCTCAATCAGTAATTTTTCTTTTTGACAAACAAGAAAGCTGTAGAACTTTGAAAAGGAAAAGCAACTGGATTCAGAGGGGAGACAGACTGAGACTAGAGACGGACCCCCGGGAGCAGAAGTTTGAGTAGAGGGCAAAGGAACTGGCCCAGGCTCAGGGTCTGAGCAGAGTTAGGTGGGTGAGTTTTATTGTGTAGAGGCTAGAATGGCTATTTATGCCGGTGACACGCAGTGTGAAACATTTTGGAAGAATGGAGTGAAAGGAAAGGTCCAGGAATTTTAATCTAGGTTGTCACCTGGCTAAATTTGTGATTTAGAAATGTAAGCCAGTTTCACAGGGAAATTTTCAATGTATATGCCTGTGTACATATATTTATCATATTTGGCCACACATTGTTCTAATCTTTGGGGATATTGCCCACCCTTTGAAGTGCATTTGGAGATTAGCAGAGTCATATTGTAACACTTCATACATACAAAACATGTTCACTGTTCATCTGTCATCCTACCAGCGATTTTGGGGTTACATTAATATTTTAAGATGTTTCAACAAATAATTACAGTTTGCCTATATAGGAGGCACTGATCTATACATGCGATATATTAGTTCGTTTAATCTTCACATAATTCTGTGGGATAAGTATAGACATTTTCAAATGTGAAAAATAAAGTACAACAAAGATGTGAAAGAAATATCTTAATAAATCATTTTCAGAGAGAAGCGAGCAAGGAAGTAGGCAGAGGGAATAAATCAGAAGTGAAGGGAAGTGATGGTATAATTTGAGTTTCCTTGAGAAGTTTCCCACGCAGGACATCCTTCAGTCACTTTTGTGCCCTTGACTTAATTTTCATAGACAGTAAAAATTGTATAATTTTTACTAATTTTGGCTGATTTTAAGTTGCTGGCAAGAGAAAATTGTGCCAGTATAGTGCCTCTGCCTATTCAGAGTTTATTTTAATTAATTAATTTAGTTATTTTTGAGATGAGGTCTCACTCTGTTGCCCAAGCTTGGAGTGCAGTGGCATAATCATGTCTCATTGGAACCTCTCCCTCCTGGGTTCAAGCGATTCTCCTGCCTCAGCCGCCTGAGTAGCTGAGATTATAGGCGTGTTTTTGTAGTTTTAGTAGAGACGGAATTTCATCATATTGGCCAGGCTGGTCTCGAACTCCTGACCTCTGATGATCCACGTACCTTGTCCTCCCAAAGTGCTGGGATTACAGGGGTGAGCTACTGCCCCTGGTCTAGATTTTATTTTTATTTATTTTTATTTTTTTGAGACGGAGTCTCGCTCTATCGCCAGACTGGAGTGCAGTGGCGCGATCCCAGCTCACTGCAAGTTCCGTTTTCCGGTTTCAAGCAATTCTCCTGCCTCAGCCTCCACAGTTGCTGGGACTGCAGGCACGCACCACCACACCCCGCTAATTTTGTGTGTGTGTGTTTTTAGTAGAGACAGGGTTTCACCATGTTGGCCAGGATGGTCTTGATCTCCTGACCTCGTGATCTGCCCACCTCAGCCTCCCAAAGTGTTGGGATTGTAGGCGTGAGTCATCGTGCCCGACCGATATTATTTTTTAAAAGTTGAGAAGTTTAAGAAGAAAAAAATACTAGCATGCATTTTCTTCAAGAAGTACTCTAGGCTCCAGCTACGCAGGACTTTTAGTAGTTTGTCTAAAGTACACCATGCAGGGATGGGCACAGTGGCTCACACCTTTAATCCCATCATTTTGGGAGGATAAGGTGGGTGAATTATGAGGTCAGGAGTTAGAGACCAGCCTGGCCAAGCTGATGAAACCCTGTCTCTACTAAAAATATAAAAAATTAGCCAAGTGTGGTGGCAGATGCCTGTAATCCCAGCTACTCCGGAGGTTGAGACAGGAGAATCACTTGAACCCAGGAGGTGAAGGTCAAAGTGAGCTGAGATCTCACCATTGCACTCCAGCCTGGATTCTATCCTTCTGGAAGAATAAAAATTAAAGAAAAAGTTAAAGGTTTGGGTCATAGTATATAACATTTGTGAATTAGTTATTTGATTAGGCCTCAATTTTGCCATTTTCAAATACGGGTAATAAAATCTTATCTAAGAAGAATATGAGACAGGAGATAATCCATGTAAAGCGCTTAACACAAATTTCAACAAACTTTCAGTGTATCTTGGGCATTATTTTCCACTCTCTTTCTCTCACCTTTTCTTTTGTCCCTCTTGTAATACTTTGCAATTTTTAGGTATCCTGTTAATCATTGCTTTTTTAGAGTTAGATCAATATTTTATCACGTCTTCCCTTGGCTTGCTCTTAATGCTACTCTTAGAGCTATTTCAGAAAAGCCTTACTATCCAATTCAAGCCAAATCGGGAAATAAGCAGCCTAAGTATTATTTTTCAGATTGATGCCTGCAGCTCCTGGGGATAGTGGAAGGCAGATAATTCCTATATGAAAAGGCAGCATTCAAAAACTATAAAAAATATAAATTCAACATTATTAAAATTTTGTACGTCAAAAAGTATTGCAAACACTTGAAAATGAACCCACAAGGTGACAGAACAAATTTGTCACTTACTGACAAAAGGTTAAACCTCAAATATATAAACAGTACTTAGTGGAGAGAATCTGAATAGACCATTCCCAGAAAAGTGGGAAAATCTCCAAATAGCCAACAATCTCATTGAAAAAAAATATATATATATATATATATATATATATATATATATATATATATATCTGACATTAGCAAATGCTGATGAACAAGAACTCTTGAGCACAACTGGTGGAATATGAGAGTGTAAATTTAAAATACTACCCTGGAAAGCAAACTGTTCAATTTTATTGATGTTGAATATGCACATACTCTTACCAAACAATCCCACTTCCATGAAATTGGAATTCCAGAAAATGCACAGCTGTGTACAGTGCTGTTGTACTGTTTTGTAATGAGGAAAAGAAAAAAAAAACAACAAAGTATTTACTGACACATTAGAAAACTAGGCTAATGTTGAAAATAAACTGCACATTTCAACATGGATATATTTCAAGAGCAAATGTAAAAGCAATTCATGGAGACGTTTAAAATAGGTTAGGTGTATGCACATCTAAAGTTAAAACGCATGGGAACAAAAAGTGCCAAATTCAGAATATTAGTTAATTCTAGAATGGTGGAAAAGGAAGGCTGTGCTGCTGGGAAGGGACATAAGGAGGGATTTTAACTGCACTTGTTGAATAAGTAGTGTGGTCACTAGCATGTTTTGTATACCTGATAAATTCCCAGTATTTAAAAATAGTGCCAGAAGGCAAACATATAAAGGAGGTAACTATTACTACCGAGAGTAAAACTGCCGACTGTGTTCTACAGTAGTAAAGTATGGTCGGTCCCAAGTGCGCAGAGCTCTGTGCCACCCAAGTCCTCTTAAACCAGCCAACACGAACTTTTCCTAGAGGCCCCAGCCTTTAATGGAGCCCCTCAAACCCCTCATCTCTTCCCGAGACGTTTGAAGGTCCAGAGGAAAAGTTAAATCTCTAGCCTGGCATTAACTTAGACCCCAAACTCCTTGACTTTCTAAATGAATCTGAGCAGTAAACGGGCTGCAGGCAACTTCCAAGCGGTCGCCAGAAGTTACTGGCCAGCAGAGGCTCTTCTGGCCTCCGAAAAATCTTGGCCCAAGGTCGCCTATTTTCAACATCCCCTGTAAAGCAGGATGGGAGAACTCAGTGACAATGGCTCTATTCAGAAACTCAGTTTGCAGTCATTTCAACTCTTTTGTTGAAAGCTTGGGGGCCCTAAAAAGGGCCTTTTTAGTGAATGACAGGGCTTCAAAATGTCATTTAGCCGCCGAAGCCGTAGAGGGTGCGGCCCTGGCGCTTGAGCGCGTACACCACGTCCATGGCGGTGACCGTCTTGCGCTTGGCGTGCTCCGTGTAGGTCACGGCGTCCCGGATCACGTTCTCCAGGAACACCTTGAGCACCCCGCGGGTCTCCTCGTAGATGAGGCCGGAGATGCGCTTCACGCCGCCGCGGCGAGCCAGGCGCCGGATGGCGGGCTTGGTGATGCCCTGGATGTTGTCGCGCAGCACCTTGCGGTGGCGCTTGGCTCCTCCCTTCCCCAGCCCCTTCCCGCCTTTGCCGCGGCCAGACATGCTTTGTTCTAAGGAGAACGCAAGAAAGCGACCCTCGCAGCAGCAGTTTATATAGTGATAAGTCGGACCTGATTGAGAACTCTCACACCAGCTGCATCCGGTCACTCAATTTACAGACCTTGAGCCCTGCCCACGACTTCAGGAAAACATAGAAAGGGCGGTGCTTAAACTCGAGTTTCTAAAAATGATGCCCAATTAAAAATACTCCGTTCACCTTGCCCTTCCACAGTGTTTTGCGCTGAGCACCGCTGCAGGGATTTTCCTTTGAGTCTTCGCTGTCTGTTTTCCCTGTCACCTCTAAGCATCCATTGCTCTAGTGCCTTGTGGCTGCTGGAACCTAGTGGCGCTCTCTCTAGAGGGATAATCACAGTGGCTTGGGGCATTTGTGAAATAGTGTGTAGAAACTGCTTCCTACAATCTCAAAGTGATCAGCCTATGGAGTGGCTGACTGCAAAGGACGACGCCTGATGAGAGCTTGAAGGTGAAATTTCTCACCTTTTCTCAAATTTGGTTCTCTTTTATTTTCCTTAGGTTTTGCTCTTTCTGTAGCCGTCCTTTCTTTCTTTGTCTCCCTCGCTGACCACATTTTTGGGGGAAAAACTGACTTTCTATATTTTTCCTCATTCACCTAGAAACACTTCAGGAAGCTGGTTGAGGAAGAAAGGTGGCTTTTACCCTCTATTTTCTTATAGTGGTGGACATACCACTTGAGCTCCCCCATTCTTTTCTGTTGAACTAGGGAATCAGCTGTGCCCAGAAACCCTGTCTTTTAAACTTACAAATAAAGTGCAGGAGGGAGAGACCAAGGATGACTTTATTCCAATAAAAAGAGTTTCAAAGGGAGAGTGTTGGGTGACTTTCTTGACTTAAGGTGTTTGGAATCACCTTTCTCTAGCCCTGACATGCACACCTCCAGATATCAGATTTTCTCTCTGCTGACATTCACTCTTTTTATTCCTGAACATCAGTAACGTTTACCTTTTATATTTCAAATGTGTTTGATTATTTACTCCTTTAATAATCTAATTTTATTCTAAAAATCAGTCTCTTCGAGTATATTATAAACTATGTTTTCTGTATGTACAAAACATTACATTACTCATGTTCTGTTAATCAATTTCTCACTGAACTAGGCTGGATTCTTTTTCCCCCTCTTTTAACAGTGGAACCTAGGTCCTTAACCTTGGAGGTTTAAATCCTGTGTCTCTTGTGGCCCATTAATCTCAGCAATTCCTCTTTTCCAACTACAGAAAAATGAGGCAGCATTAAAATGCACTGTTCTTGTATATGTTATTTTATAACAAACTATTTCAAGATGAAATCTGGAAGCATTGAAAAACCTTTTAAGTGCCCCTTTATGTGGTAAAAGAAACTGTAGTATATGAAACTTTCCTTTTACACTGTTAGACTTTGTAGTTGGGCCCTACAAATTAAACTGACAAAAGACAGATCAATAGGGGAAAATATTTATTGTTATACATATCCATGTGGCAGCCTTCACAGAAGGCGAGTAAAAGCCCAAGGAGGCAGAGAGACAGACATGGGGGGTTGTATACCATTTTAAAGAGGGGGTCGTTTCCTAGCGGAGTAAATTGTAGGAAGGAAAATATATGGAATAAACTAATGGAAGATAAGGATTATCTAATACAGTCTTGTATGCAGGTTCAAGTCATCTCAGGTGGCAAGAATTGTCTCTGGGGGCCATTCTCCTCTTCTGGTATAACCAAGGAGGACATCTTTACCAAGGGAAATGTCTTTTATAAATGGAAGTTTTGTTCGTTTTTGTTGTTTTTCTTTTACAAAACAGAAACTTTTACCATTTTCAGTGCTTTTTCTGTATCGGCTGTTTCTCAAAATAATTCTTATAGCCAAGTGGCATATTTTTGGGGAGGAATATTCTGGTTCCTTGTATAACATCGTGTAAACCAAAAGGTATCAATTTAGAAAGTTTATTTTACCAAGGCTAAGGATGCACCCGTGACACAGCCTGAGAAGGTCCTGGCAACATGTGCCCAAGGTGGTTGGGGTACAGCTTGCTTTTATACATTTTAGGGAGACATAAGATATCGATCAATATGTGTAAGATGTACGTGGGTTCGGTCCGGTAAAGCAGGACAACTCCAAGTGGGGGCTTCCAGGTTAGAAGAGGAGTCAAGACAAAAGGTGGCATTATTTTGAGTCCTTGATCAGCCTTCCACTGAATAGACAATTTAGTCTGGTAAAGTGAATCTGCATTTTTACATATACAATAGGGCAGAGGGAGCAATCAGATACACATATGTCTCAGTTGAGCCTCAGAGGGATGACTTTGAGTTCTCTGTATCCTTTGTCCACAAGGAATTTCCTTGTGGGAATATTGCAAGGGAGGTTTATAGCTTTTTATTGTAGCTATCTTATTTAGGAATAAAATGAAAGGCAGGTTTGCCTGACACAGTTCACAGCTTGACTTTTCCTTGGCTTAGTGGTTTTGGGGTACTGAGATTTATTTTCCTTTCACAATCCTTTGAAAGATCTCTGGTTTACTTGATTGCCTAGAAAATATTTTGCCCTTGGGCATGAGGTGGCTCACTCCTGTAGTCCCAGCACTCAAGGAGGCTGAGGTAGGTGGATCACCTTAAGTTAGGAATTTGTGACCAGCTTGGCCAACATGGTGAAACCCTGTCTTTACTAAAAATACATACAAAAACTAGCTGGTCATAGTGGCACATGCCTGTAATCCCAGCTATTCAGGAGGCTGTGGCAAGAGAATTGCTTGAACCCAATAAGCAGAGGTTGCAGTGAGCAGAGATCGCACCACTGAACTCCAGCCTAGGTGACAGTGCAAGACTCCATCTCAAAAAAAAAAAAAAGTTTTGCTCTAGGAGTATTTACATTTTGGGGGGCTCAGAACATAATGCCTCAAAGTATGGCATCTTTGTATGCTGAGTACTTTCTCCTGTCGTTTCTCTGCTGGAAGGGAGTCATAGAAACCAGAAGGTCTCTTTCCCAAAGCAGGTCATGGAAACTACAACTCCTCTCCCCCAAAGCAAGCCTTAAAACCTAGAAAGTCACTGTCCCTTCTCCCTTGAAGACTCTCATTCCAAAGGCGTCCTGCCATACCTGGAGAACAGGATGCTACACACAGAGGTGGAGAAGAATCTGAACAGACAAGCCGTGCTGTTTCTTCAATACTGTCTTTGCCTAATCACATTTCTAAATGTCTCTCTATTCTTCATTGGAGGTACCTATGAAAACAGACAGTTTTCCTTGGGTCTTTGGAGCTTCATTTCTAAAGTCTCCAGTGTCAGGTAAAACTTTGATTAGATCCATTTCTTATGCTTTTCATTTGTTAACCTCTTTTTTGTTATAGTTCAAGCTGTGAACCTTTGGGTCTCACACCTTTCTGTGCCCTACCACACTGACATTTGTGTTTTTCAAAGGTGTACATTCTTTTTCTTTTTTTTTTTCTTGAGATAGGATCTTGCTCTGTCACAAAGGCTGGAGTGCTAATCTTCCCACCTTAGCCTCCCCAGAACCTGGGACTACAGATCTGAGCCACCACCCATGCCCAACTACTTTTAGTATTTTTTGTAGAAATGGGGTTCCACCATGTTGCCCAGGCTGGTCTCAAACTTCTGGGCTCAAGCGATCCACCTGCCTCAGCCTTATAACCTGCTGGGATTACAGAGGTGAGCTGCAACATACCGCCCCTTGTGAATTCTCTATGTTAAATCAGATACTTTATATCCCTATTGGTTAATTGAGATACATTGTGTATTTTTTTTTTTTTTCACATTAAAAAAGAGTTGTATTGCCCGAGGCAGGCAGATCACTTGAGGCTATTGAAGCTAGAAGAGCGAAACTAGCCTGGCCAACTTTTAGTGGAGAGCAAGTGAAACCTAACCTCCACTAAAAACACACAAAAAATTAACCAGGCATGGTGGCCTGTGATTGTAATCTGTTAGGAGGTTGAGGCAAGAGAATCACTTGAACTCAGGAGGCAGAGGTTGCAGTAAGCCAAGAGTGCACTATTGCACTCCAGCCTGGGTGACAGAGCAAGAAAAGAAAAGAAAATGTTGTACTTCTAGCATCTTTCAAGATTGACTAGAAGAAAAAGAAAACAAAAGAAAGAAATAAATTGGCCAGGCACGGTGGCTCACGCCTGTAATCCCAGCATTTTGGGAGGCTGAGGCCTGCACACAAGATCAGATGAAGCAGTTTATCAATCTGGGTGGTGCCTGCTGACTCATCAAGTGCTGATCTTAGGAGCAGTTTAAGCAGGATCTGCATCTTTTAGCCTCCAGTTGCCTGACTCCTACACCATAATTTCAAATCCTGCGGCTAATGTTTGCATCTAGTCCCCAGGCAAGAAGGAGGTCTGCCCTGGGAAAGGGCTATTATAGGTCTTTTTTTTTTTTTTTCTTTTGAGACAAGAGTCACTCTATCACCCAGGCTGGAGTTCAATGGCGCGAAGCAGTGCGATCTCGGCCCTCTGCAACCTCTGCCACCTGGGTTCAAGTGACTCTCCTGCCTCAGCTGGGATTACGGTGCCTGCTACCACACCTGGCTAATTTTTGTATTTTTGGTAGAGACGGAGTTTCACCATCTTGGCCAGTCTGGTCTTGAACTCCTGACCTCGTGATTCACTGACTTTGGCCTCCCAAAGTGCTGAGATTATAGGCATGAGCCACCACGCATGCCCAGCCTGTAGTCTTTGTTTTAAACTATAAACTAAGTTTCTCCCAAAGTTAGTTCAGTCTACGCCCAGCAATGAACAAGGACAGCTAGGAGGTTAATTTTGTATTTAGTGGAGTTCGAGGGCAGCCTGACCAAATGCTGTTAGGTTGTTGATCCCAGCCAGGGCCCATGCCCTTACCACCATTGCCAGAAAGAATCAAAGGACAAGTCAGAAAATAGTGAAAGTACAGAGGTTTATTGCAAAGTGAAAATAAGTGCTCAAGAGAGCCAGTCTTGCCCAGCAGTGATTAGGGCTTCAATCTTTATGGGTTTCTTTAACCAAGGAATGGAATATTCATGAAGATGTCTGGAAAAGGGTGACAATTTCTCAAAACTTTTCCATGAAAAATGGGTGTTTTTGGAACTGTCATGGCATTGGTGGGTATCGAATTTCTACGTTAAGTATATAATGAGGTCCCAGGTGAAACCTAGGTCAAATCCCATGCCACAGTGGGTCAAGTAGGACTGAGCCAGCTTGACCAACAGTCCGGTTTTCAGGGTCTTTTTGGCCCCTAGCTTGTGCAGCTATTTCAACAGTTTCCTTTTTGCTAGTGATGTGAAACTGCTGCCTGGAATTTTCTATTCTCTTGTGACCACCCTAATTGACATTTGTATCCCATTGTGAGACTACAGAAAGAAACAAGGTCTTGGGACTTCTGGGGGGGGTTGGAAGAGGTGGTGACACAAGTGGTCAGAGGGTGAGGGAGGAAATGCAAAGGCACCAAGGAAGGAAAGGCAAAGGTTTTCTTGCTATGTAGATAAAGTCTCTCAAGTAATCTCAGAAGAATAGCTGACTGCCTGCGACAAACTAGTTTCCTCTCCTTTGAATCAATCTTCCTCTTTAGGGAGGGAAAGGGGGCCTCCGAGAAAGCCAGTACGTGCAACCACCATTTACTGATGTAGATTTCTTTTATAGGTATAAATTTCTTTTACAAAAGTCTTTCAGAGCTTTTCTGTCTGCAGTCTGCAGTTTCTCTGAGGACTGCTACCTGTGGGGTTTCCATCCACATAACAAGACTGCCCCTTGCTAGCCAAGCCTCTTCCTCTCTGCCTCACATCATGTTTTGCCAGGATCCAATCTTGCATACTTTGTGTAACCTCAAGGTGGCATATAAACTTACGTGCCTCATTGGCAGGTAGGTCTTAATTTCGAAACTTCCCGTGTCTATGTGTTAAATACACTTGTATGCCTTTTCTATTAATCAACCAGTCTCAAGTCAGCGATTTTCAGCGAGCTTCCGGGGGGCCAAGGCCAGTGTAACCCTTTCCAGTTAAGAAATCTAATTGTTACCTAGAGTACTGGCCGAAAGAACACCGTGAGCAGGAAGGAATTCATACCACCTTGTACATAGATTTGTTGATCTTTCCTTGAGAAAGTGAGATCTTTAGCCTTCCTTATACCCAGAGGAATACCATCTTAAAAGCAGAGTTTCACACTGCTTTAAAGTTGCACTTAAGACACTTCAATCTGTGGTGTAACAGCTATTCCCATTGAGAACATAAGTGGCTCTGAAAAGAGCCTTTGGAAATAGAAACCCACTCCCGAGCAGGGGATTACGCCCTCTCGCCGCGGATGCGGCGCGCGAGCTGGATGTCCTTGGGCATGATAGTCACCCGCTTGGCGTGGATGGCGCACAGGTTGGTGTCCTCAAAGAGCCCCACCAGGTAGGCCTCGCAGGCCTCCTGCAGCGCCATCACCGCGGAGCTCTGGAAGCGCAGGTCGGTCTTGAAGTCCTGCGCGATCTCGCGCACCAGGCGCTGAAAAGGCAGCTTTCTGATCAGCAGCTCGGTGGACTTCTGGTAGCGGCGGATCTCGCGCAGGGCCACGGTGCCGGGCCGGTAGCGGTGCGGCTTCTTCACGCCGCCGGTGGCCGGGGCGCTCTTGCGGGCTGCCTTCGTGGCCAGCTGCTTGCGCGGCGCTTTGCCGCCGGTGGATTTGCGGGCCGTCTGCTTCGTCCTGGCCATAGTAAAGTAAGCTTTGCTCTCACAGCGAGCAACTGAGCGAGTAGTGGCTTCTGCCAGAATTTATAACGACGATCTGATCCTGATTGGTCAGAACTCTTGTAGGACTAACCTGATTGGTTCTTAGTACAATCTTCATTTGTTCCTGTCACGCCCTCTTTCTTTTTTTCTATTCTGCTAAGGGGGCAGTGCAGTGACCCCTCAGCTCACTGCAACCTCCGCCTTCTGGGTTCAAGCGATTCTGCCTTAGCCTCACGAGTAGGTAAGACTACAGGCACTTGCCATGACGCTCAGCTAATTTTTGTTTTTAGTCTATAGAGATGGGGGTTTCACCATGTTGGCCAGGCTGGTCTCAAACTCCTGACCTCAAGTGAATGGTCCGCCTCAGACTCCCAAAGTGCTGGGATTACAGGCGTAATCCGCGCCCGGCCTCCCTACCAGTTTTATTTATTGTTTTTAAACAATCATGTTAACATTCCCCCAACAAAAAGAGAATCTGACCTAGAATTTGTGTAAGTCAATCGTAGTCTTAAACTCGTTTCCAATGGATCATTTTTCCTATTTCGGTATTGTGAAAAATATATACAGTAGAACAATGTATTTGTTAGTATTTCCAAATAGTAGTTCCGTTTTGTAACTGCTTCATTAAATCTTTTAGCGACTGTACCAAGACCCAGAACAAAAACAGTTTAAACTTAGGCTGGCACATTGTCCCCTAAAATACCAAAGCCATAGTTTTGCCCAACGTGGTGTGGGGAAGAAGTATGGTAGGTGCTTGATCAAATGATACCAATGAATGGTTCCTGACATTTTCATTAACTGAGTTTAACGCAATCCAGTGGTTGATTGGATTAATTATGTAAATCATTGCTTAATTTAATTAGGTTTCGGTCAGTTATTACATTTTTGCCAGTGAATCTGGGTAGTTCTGACAACACCATTTTATTAGGATGGAAATTTTAATGTTAATCAAAGGACCCACCAGGCTCTGGTACTGATAAAGACGCATAAAAACAAAAAGGTTGGCTTAACATTTGTTATAGTCATAGGAGCAAATAATCACTAGAAATAACTTTTGATTGGGTTTTGTTTTTCCTTTTGAGACCGGGTCTCGCTCTGTCGCCCAGGCTGGAGTGCAGTGGCTGACTGAAACCTCCTGGGGCTAAAGTGGTCCTTCTGCTCTGGTGATTCACGAGGGTCACCGCGCCAGCACTTTTTTTTCAAGAGGGAGGGATCTCGTTATGATCAAGGTGATCTCGAACTCCACGCCCCAAGAGATTTCTCCCCTCCCCACTCACCTACCTGTTTTCCAAAGTGCTGAGAATACTCGGGTAAACCACAGCGCCCGGCCCCAAAATGTTCTTTAAAGATGCAGGAGGATCTGGAGAGGAGACAATAAACGAGGATGCTTCCATATTATTATGATGTAGCAATTCTTTTTCCATTTTACCTGTACATGTCAAGGAATATAATGTAGCAATTTAACAGTGTTTACTAGGCCTGAGTCAATACTCATGTTTTACCCAATAGGAAACTAATTACCTCACGTACTTAAACTCGGCCACGAATTTCTGAGACGTTTGGAGAACAAAGTGCTCAGTTCTTCCGTAGAAATGGTGGGTGGCTCTGAAAAGAGCCTTTTGTCTTGCAAATTTACACTTTTAAAGTTCAGCTCTTATTTGCCCTTGGCCTTGTGGTGGCTCTCGGTCTTCTTGGGCAGCAGCACGGCCTGGATGTTGGGCAGGACGCCGCCCTGCGCGATGGTGACCTTGCCCAGCAGCTTGTTGAGCTCCTCGTCGTTGCGGATGGCCAGCTGCAGGTGGCGCGGGATGATGCGGGTCTTCTTGTTGTCGCGGGCCGCGTTGCCCGCCAGCTCCAGGATCTCGGCGGTCAGGTACTCCAGCACCGCAGCCAGGTAGACCGGCGCGCCGGCCCCGACCCGCTCGGCGTAGTTGCCCTTGCGGAGCAGGCGGTGCACGCGGCCCACGGGGAACTGGAGACCAGCGCGAGAAGAGCGGGTCTTGGCCTTGGCGCGGGCTTTACCGCCCTGCTTGCCACGTCCAGACATGGTAAAACAACCAGTGATCTAAGTCAGAAGTGACTGGAAGAAAACTGCAGGGATGCGCTTTTATATCAGCTGCTGGGCGCGAAAAAGCAGCTGGGTCATTGGCTAAGCTGGCCGTTCCCTCTTAAACGATGCAAATCAGGATTCTCAGTATACGTGTTTTTATTGGACTGTATTGATATAGGCGTCATATGGGTAACTTCCAATCAGACAGAGGAGTTTCTCAATCTCATCTGCATATGGAATCAGCAATAAATACGGCATAACCCAGTCCGTCCTCATTGTTTGAGCTCCTCCTCATTCTTTGTTTCTCGAGTGCTCTTTCACTGTCCTCCGGCATGCCCGACCCGGCTAAGTCCGCTCCGGCCCCAAAAAAGGGCTCCAAGAAGGCGGTGACTAAAGCTCAGAAGAAGGACGGCAAGAAGCGCAAGCGCAGCCGCAAGGAGAGCTACTCCATCTACGTGTACAAGGTGCTGAAGCAGGTGCACCCCGACACCGGCATCTCCTCCAAGGCCATGGGCATCATGAACTCCTTCGTCAACGACATCTTCGAGCGCATCGCGGGCGAGGCTTCCCGCCTGGCGCATTACAACAAGCGCTCGACCATCACCTCCAGGGAGATCCAGACGGCCGTGCGCCTGCTGCTGCCCGGGGAGCTGGCCAAGCACGCCGTGTCAGAGGGCACCAAGGCCGTCACCAAGTACACCAGCTCCAAGTGAGCCCCTCCCAGATGCTGACAATCCAAAGGCTCTTTTCAGAGCCACTCAACACTTCCAGAAAAAGAGCCGGAACATATTGTTTGTAGGCGTCTGGGTGGGCTCAGGCCGGCCTCCATTAGGAGGGAAGATGGGAAAAGGGAAGCTAAGCTCCCACCAGGCAAATGTAGTTTGGGTTTTTGGATATACTTTGGGGGAAAAGGCTTGCAGTTGTGCTTTCAGCAACCAGGTTACTTTCCGTTACTCTTCAAGTGCCAGTAACATCCCCGTTATCTGATTGGGCAGCGCCCTATTTGAAAAGCCCGCCAAGGGCTACAATTTGCCGGTCTCATCCGGGCTGTGTTTTTCCAAGACGTCTGGGAATGGAAATGAATTTCCGTTCTGTGCCGCAGTGCATCGGGATCTGGCGCCAAGAACCGAAGTTGTAAATTACCGTCCCACTGTCTGCAGCAGAACAGATCCCGGGCGGGACTGACTTGCCGGTGTCCTTTTTACATACACTGGGGAATAGGCATTGTAGGATCATCGTGCCTGCTATCGCAGCAGATATGTTAGGATGAGTTGAAATTATTGGTGTCAAGCAGTACGGGAAGCTCCTTTAAGATAAAACATTGAACAAAGAACCCGACAACTTGGAAAAATCAAATTTTTACAATGCTCGATGTTAATCAGTCGGCTGTGGGGAGGAAGGTACGCCAGGAGGAGGGAGGAACAAGGGCGGGGGGCAGCGTTGAGGCTGGGATTTTAGTCCACGATTGGGAATCCTGCGACAAGTTCGAGAACCCCGCGTTTGAAGAGAAGCGGACCCCACAAAAGATCACAGAAATAGGATGTAAACCAAGAGCGTGGGATAGTTAGGAATTCAAGAGAGTGAAGACCTGAATTCTCATGGCATTGCATCCCCTGCCACTGCGTTAACCCCCGTCAATGAATTATTTCTATTGTAACTCCATTCACAGCAAAAGCCCCTGCACCATAATTCCACTTCAGGCTTTACAATCACCCCTTAACTTTTCCTTTTTTTTTCTGCTGTCACTTCCCTTAACAGCAGTGGGTGGAAGGCTATCTCGGGCGAATAGTCTCGTCTCTGTCACAGGCGACAAATAGCCCCGAAATTACGCCAATTGGTCGGCGGGTCATGCAGATTACATTATAGGATTAGCCGTTCACTTCCCTAAAATGTTCTCCCCAGTCCCTGTACCTTGGCGCCTCGGGCTGGGCGACAGAGCTCAACGACAAGCAAAGCTCCTTGGAGACCAGTCCCCTAAGTTCATCATGTTGCTTAAGTTGGCATCACATTTGTCCCCTCCCTTCATTACTCTTTGCGCTCTTCTTCGAGATGCTTCCTCCCTACCCATCCGGCATCCTTGAGAACACCTGAGGGGCACGAGCCTCCGAGTGGGTGAGAGCATATGTGACCCTCGCCTGCCACCTTGTGGCCAAAAAGCAGAAGTTCAAGGTGCTGCGCTTTGCAGCCCCAGTTAAAATGCTTTCTTCCTTTCTACTACGTCAGTGGACTAGGGTAGGGTTTCCATTTCTCACGCCTTTGAATTGCACGATTTAAGTTTCTCTAACAGTCGTTAGTGCGGAGGTTAAAGGGGGTGAGAGGGGAGTGGGGAGGTACATAGGAAGAGCGAGGAGTGGGTAAGGGAGAAACTCCTGTTAAGTTTTGTGATCTGCTCAGAGCTTTCCAAAAGAAGTAAACAAAAAAGCCAAAATGCTTTGTACCCTAAAATAAATAATAATAGGGTCATGCTCTCTAGTTCTGTTTGACTAAGTCCCCACCCCTACAATTCCATTTAACCTTAATTATCTCTTTAAATGCCCTGTCTTCAAATACCAACCACACTGAGGGTTGGGATTTCAACATGAGGTTTTTTGGTTTGGTTTTGTTTTTTGAGACAGAGACTCACTGTGTCGCCCAGACTGGAGTGCAGTGGTGCAGTCTCGACTCACTGCAACTTCCACCTCCTGGGTTCAAGCAATTGTTCTGCCTCAGCCTCCTGAGTAGTTAGGACTACAGACACCTGCCACCATGCCGGGCTAATTTTGGTGTTTTTAGTGCAGATGGGGTTTCAGCATATTGGCCAGGCTGGTCTCAGACCCCTCACCTCAAGTGATCCCACCTGCCTCAGCCTCCCAAAGTGCTAGGAACACAGGCAAGTGCTAGGATTGCCAGCACCTGGCCTAAGTTTTAGGGAAACAGTGAAGTCTGTAACAGCACTTAAGATCATTTTCCAAGCTTCGATCCCAACCTTCTACTCCAGGTTCCCCTTTATAAAATACCTACATTTAGCTTAATTTGCAGATAAGATCACAGTTAAGATATTCCTTAAAGCACAAGCTAAAAGTCAGTTGCTCACAAAGGCCCAGCACATTAGAGCAAAAACGGCTGGATATTAAAAATCATGACTTACCTCTATAAAGACAGGTGCTCTTTGCCATTTTTCTTGAAGCACACAGACTTCTGACACCATATTTCATTTTTCCAGTTTTCATAGATAATTGACCAAAACATATGCCACTGTTTTCTTAATTCTGCTGTAAGAACCGCCATAGTGCAAGCATATTGATAAATGCCAACTACTATGGAAACTAAGAGAGTCAGTCAGTGGGAACTTAAGAACTAAAGACAAAAACCTTTTCAATTTGGTTGCCCTGATTTCTCCCTTTTAGCAGTGCAAGCACAGGGACAGTTTGTCTTCCAATTTTTCAAGAGTATATGCAGTTTAATATAAAATATAAATTTTCAATACTGACAGCTAATAAATTTATATCATGTTACAGGCTATTAAAAAAAAAAAAAAAGTCTGCTGACTTCATGAAGCTCTTCATCTCTAAAGCAGAGATCTCATGAAGCCCTTCATCCTTGAAGTTGAGATCTCTGGATATTAACAAAGATTCCTGTAGCTATAAGAAGCTTTTCACCATGCTGCTTTTTCTGCCATCAAGGCCCAGATCAAATGCCCAGGCCTTCCCAGCTTCCTAAATCCTCAGCTGAAAAGAATTAATTCCTCACTTGGCCCCTCTGGATAGAGCAACAGGCCTCACATACATTGGGCATTCAAGAGTTATTTTCTGCGAGTTAAGTAAACAGATAAAGTGAACTAAAAACACAAAAAATTCAGTTCTCACAGCTATGAAGTAAAAGTGCTGAAAGATGTTTGGAGTTGTTTATTGTGGATTGAGTAGTTATCTGGGTAAATAAATCTGTTCTATTTGTTACATTTGTCTTATTTTTTATTAATGTTATTCTTCGTGGGGGTGGGGGCTTCCCAGCAAAAACTGGAAGGCCTGCTAGACAAATTCTAAAAGAGCTGTAACACTGTTTTCTATTAATATTCTTAATTGACAAATCATAATTGTATACATTTTTGGAAGACAGTGTGATGTTTTGATATATTGTTGGGGCTCAGAAAACTATAACCCGAAATGAAGGCCTCAGCAGCAGCAACAGAAGCAGAAGTTTGACTATAGGTCATAAGACCCCTGTTCCAGAGAGGGACCTGCCCCATACCCAGAAAGAAGGAATGCTGCTCAGGCCCAGAAGAATCTGGACAGACAGGCTTTCCTACGCCGTGTATTAGCATTAGATCCTATCCTTCGTGTCCAGTCATATTTCTACAAGGCTGTTCATACTTTATGGAACTTTTAAAAAAATAGACAATTTCCTCCTGTATCTTTAGGTCGTCATTCTGAAGGGCCCCCATGTCATGTACATCTATGATCAAATAATTTTTTTTCTCATATTAATATGCCTTTAGTCAGTGATTTTCAGCACTCCTTCAGAGGGTGAAGGGGAAGCTTTCCTTTACCTCTGTAATGTAATTAAAGGAGTCTTTCTTTCTTTCTCTCTTTTTTTTTTTTTTTTTGCTTTGGCTCTGTTGCTGAGGCTTATATGCAATGGCACAATCCCGGCTCACTGCAATCTCCACTTCCCAAGCTCAAGCCTCATGCTCCCAAGTAGCTGGGACCACAGGTGTGCACCACCACACCCAGCTAATTTTGTACTTTTTGTAGAAGGGATTTCGCCATGTTGGCCAGGCTGGTCTGGAACTCCTGGGCTCATGTAATCCACCCACCTCGGCCTCCCAAAGTGCTTTTCAGGCCTGAGCCACTGTGCCTGGCCCCTAACCTCTACAATGTATGCTGAAGGAATCCAGGAAATAGCAGCCCAAAGTATTCCTCATTGTTATGCTGATTACTTCAACTAAAGTCACTTGGGAAATAGCAAATGCACAGAGGGGCTTTTTCTGAATCTCCTTTATTTGACTAAATGCACATTCTCCAGGAGAAGGAGGGCAATTAATCATGAAAATCCTTCCCAGATTTTCTAGATTAACAGCAACAGAAGCGGAACTGAGAAGAGACTAGAAATCAGTTCCTCATCCAGACAGGCCACAATCTATCCTTCTGAAAGCCCATTCCTGTTTTCATTACCGTGCTCCTCCTAGGTCCCGTTCCTGTTTTCATTACCGTGCTCCTCCTAGGTCCCGTTCCTG
>NW_016107996.1:19273-40165 GCF_001604975.1 Cebus imitator
TTACCGTGCTCCTCCTAGGTCCCGTTCCTGCTTTCATTACCGTGCTCCTCCTAGGTCCCGTTCCTGTTTTCATTACCGTGCTCCTCCTAGGTCCCTCCGACTCCCCTTTCGCCTTACCCCTCTATTTCAGTACAGAAAGAACTTAGGTTGTAGAGAGTTGATAAAATGCTGAAAGATTTCAGGTGATGCATGTGGAAGGGCAGCGGGGACAAGCGAAAACTAGTCTCAGTCTCCTTTTCCTCCAAACCTGACCAGCTCTTAGCCAGAGAAACAGTGTCCCACACAATGAGTTTCTTGGCGCCTCTAAGAAATTCTGAGGTTTGAAAATCTCTGTAGTTGGCATGCAAAAGTATAAAATGGACAAGTGAGAACTAATAATGTGAGGAATTCGAAAGTTTAAGTTCTGGCCTGGCGCAGTGACTCACGCCTGTAAGGCCAAGGCTGGCAGACCACCTGAAGTCAGGAGTTCTAGAGCAGCCTGGCCAACATGGAAAAACCCCGTCTTTACTAAAAATAGAAAATTAGCTGTTGTGGTGGCGCATGCTTGTAGTCCCAGCTACTCAGGAGGCTGAGACAGGAGAATCGCTTCAACCCGGGAGGCGGAGGCTGTGGTTAGCCAAGATCATGCCATTGCACTCCAGCCTGGGCAACGAGAGCAAAACTGTCTTTAAAAAAAAAACTTTAAATTCTATCCACCACTCACCTGGCTGCCACTACCTCATTTTACGTAATTTACTGGATTGTCTGTTCTTCCTGGTCTCTTTTTCCTCAACTAAAAGTGATTTCCAAAGTCTCTTCCAGAAGAAATAGTTTGCTTCTGAAAATAGATCTACTCCATATGGATCACAGAAGCTATCACTAACATGTGACACATGACAAGATTTGTTTCAATTATGGAAAAAGTCGTTCTATACTGCCAACCTAAATAACAGAGGGAGGCTCTCTAAAATAAAATATATTTTGCGGGAATAGAGCATTGTAATGGGAATGTGCATGCCAGAGTAAACAAGGTGAGTGTATAGGAAGGTAAAAAAAGACAAAGTTTGGCCAGGTGCGGTGGCTCAGGTCTGTAATCTCAGCACCCTGGGAGGCTGAGGCGTGCAGATCACCTGAGGTCAGGAGTTTGAGACCACCCTGACTAACATGGAGAAACTGTGCGACCCTGGCTGTGGGACCCCGACCCACGGAGGCAGGCACTCAATAGACTCGAGGCAGGACGCATGGGGACCGGTACCGACTTTATTGGGATCTCCGGGCGACTCAAGCGGGAAGGGAAGAATCGCGCGCGCTTTCTTTGTTCGGTTGACTTTATAGGGACAGAGGGCCTGGGGCGGTAGGAAAGCTGACCTGGCAGGTAGTAATTGGCTAGGTTGATTGCTGGGCAGGAAGCCTGCCGGGCGGGAGCTTGTGGGACGGGAGGTTACGGGAGAGCTGGTGGGGCGGATGGTGATTGGTTCAGTGGGCCGCTGGGCGGGAAGGTTGCTGGTCTTGGGTCCGGCCAGGATAGAGTGAGATAAGGGACCCTCCCTGTGGGGGAGGAAGGGCCTTCCTTTTCGGGCATTAGGCCCTTTCCACATGGCTGGGGAACGGGGCCAAAAGTCCTCTACCAGACAGAAACCATGTCTTTACTAAAAATACAAAATTAGTCAGGTGTGGTGGCGAGCTCCTGTAATCCCAGCTACTTGGGAGGCTGAGGCAGGAGAATTGCTTGAATCCGGAGACAGAGTTTGTGATGAGCCATTGGACTTCCAGCCTGGGTGACAAGAGTGAAACTGCGTCACAGAAAAAAAAAAAAAAAAGACAAAGGTTAAAAAAACAATTATTTGCATAATTGTTTAGAAGGAATTATCCTTGACTATAAAGATTGAGGACTAAACTCTGATTTTTTTTTTTTTTTTTTAAAGACGGGGTTTCACCATGTTGGTCAGGCTGGTGTTGAACTCCCGACATCAAGTGATCCGCTCGCCTTGGCCTCCAAAGTGCTTGGATTACAGGCGTGAGCCACCATGCCCGGCCTAAACTCAGATTTTTTATCTTGCCCAAATTCCCGTCTAAGAGGTGTGGAGAGTCATGGCCTACAAATCATAAATTCTTATCAGATGGGTTTTCTTTAACACTACATATCCTGATTCACTTTCCAACCTGATTCTGGTATAAAAAGTTATGGGACAAGAAAGAAAACCAAAATATTTTACCCCAAAAAAATGTCTCTGCCATATTTTGAAATGGCCCTGCAAAGCTGTTTTTTGTAGGGGGGAAATTTGCATCTGTAAAGAATCTCTATTAACATAGCTGGGTCTTTTTCTTCCAGAACCTCCCAATCCTAAAGAGATTAACTAAGATCTGAATAGGAAACATTTGTTGTCATCTTTTGTCTCTAAGGGCAGCCACTGTAAGACTTCAAAAGAACTTTGGCCTCCACAGTCTTTATCTTAACATGAACAGTCCCTTTCTATCAATCCCAGGTTTTTAAACAAATTCAACTAATTGTCAACCAGAAAATGTTTAAATTCACTTGTAGCCTGGAAGCAGCCCCCACCCCCACCCCCTCCCACCTCTGCCCCACCTGGATGTCCCGACTTTCTAGACCACACCAGTGTATTTCTTAAATGTATTTGATTAATGTCTCATGCCTCCCTAAAATGTATAAAACCAAGCTGTGCCCTGACCACCTTGGGCACATGTTCTCAGGACCTCCTGGGGCTGTGTCACGGGCTATGGTCACTCATATGTGGCTCAGAATAAATATCTTCAAATGTTTTACAGAGTTTGACTCTTTTCGTCGACAAGATCAATAACAAAGATAACACCAGGTCAAGGTTAGAGAGACAGTTACTCAACAGATGTCCTTATAAAAATATTTTTATGCCAGGCGCGGTTGCTCATGCCTGTAATCCCAGAACTTTGGATAGCGGGCAGATCTCGAGGTCAGGAATTCAAAATCAGCCTGACCAATGTGGTGAAACCCCATCTCTACTAAAGATACAAAAATTAGCTGGGCATGGTGGGGCATGCCTGTAATCCCAGCTACTCAGGAGGCTGAGGCAGGAGAATCGCTTGAACCTGGGAGGCAGAGGTTGCAGTGAACCGAGATCACGCCACTGCACTCCAGCCTGGCCGACAGAGAGACTTTGCCTCAAAAAAAAAAAATATATATATATATATATGTATATATATATATATGTGTGTGTGTGTGTGTGTGTGCATTTGTAATGGCCTTTATACAAGGTTGTGGTTTTTGCAATGTTTTTTGATAATTTTTATGATCAGGCATACAAATATAAAAATCTACTCCTCATGACCTTCCTGGGCTCTATTTTTCAGGATTTTCTTAACATTAGTGATTACATTTTGATTCTGACAACCTTCACAATACAAAATGTGCTCGGAGGCCCCAAAGCCTCTTCCTTTACGAAACCATTATCTTTATATAGCTGCTCTCTTTTCAGTTTCATGCTTGCTGATAAGAAACTATTACAAAACAAAGAATGACAACCTTGTGTAAGATTAGGAGGTAAATTGAATTCACCACTTTGGAAGGAGGCTCTGTCTATAGTCACAATATCCAAGAACAAACTGAAAATCAATTCCTTAAATAGGACCCAGGGGAAAATAGAAAATAAAGTTCCATTTTTTCTTGGCTTTTTTTTCCTTTTAGATAAATCACGTGTGCCCCTGATGATCTGTGTGATTAGAAAGTTTCTTACTGAGAACAGTGTTGGAGTTCGAGACCAGCCTGCCCAACATGGTGAAACCCCATCTTTACTAAAATTACAAAAAATTAGCTGGGCATGGTGATGCACACCTGTAATCCCATCTACTTAGGAGGCTGAGACAGGAGCATTGCTTGAACCTGGGAAGCGGAGGTTGCAGTGAGCTGAGATGGTGCTATGGCACTCCAGCCTGAGTGATAGAACAAGACTCAGGAAAAAAAAAAAATTTGTATTGCCATAGGCCTATCTATAAGCAAGAGCAAAAATGAAACGGGACAGATGAACATCAAAGTCATAATAGACTTGCCCTAGAAAGTTGATAACAGGACTGGGGATGGAGGTGAAGAATACTTACACTTCGTGAGTGTTTTTCTCTTTTCTCTAAATATAAAAGAGATTTGTTATCATGCTAAATAACAAATCAAATCCGTGTGGTCACTTTTGAACTCTTCTGTAATTTTTTAAAAGGTAAAAGAAGGTGATGAGTAATGAGGAGTACTGATGATTGGTGAATTGGAAATTACAGCTGTAAAGTAATATTTACCAACTCACCAATATCTAAGATACCAGGCCTCGTTCTAGGTATGATGGCAACCACAGTGCCAAAACACAAAAATCTGTCCTTGTAAATTTGCTTTCCATGAGAGAGAAAATACCAATGAATAAAGGCACAATATGCTGCAGGGTAATAAGTGCTAAAGAGGAAAACAGACTAGGAGCAAGATGCTTTTTGGAAGAGTTGTTATTCAAAATGACTTCAAAATGGTCTGGCACGAGGGTTCATCCCTGTGATCCCAAAGTTTTGGGAGGCCAAGGCAGAAGGATCCTCTGAGCGCAGGAGTTCACGACCAGATTGGGCAAAAAAGGGGGACACCTTCCTCCCATGCCCCTACCTCTACAAAAAATAAAAACAATTCAACCAGGGAAGGTGGGGAGCACCTATAGTCCCAGCTACTTGGAAGGCTGCTTAAACCCAGGAGTTCACTATGATCCTGCCACTTGCACTCCAGCCTAAGTGAGAGAGTTAGGCTCTGACTCAAATAAAATATGATATAAAATATAATATAAAAATAAAATAATACTTTCAATTCTCTTTAACTGAATCTCTAAAAATTACCTATAACTATAAACTTTGAACTCTAAACTTACAGTTTGCAAAATGGTAGCATGCAGATGTGGAGATATTTCAGCTCATGGATTTAGTATCAATTCCCGTTCTGTGAGATACGGTACCTCTGATTTCTTACTTGAAAGCTGCTTTCTGATTTTCGCCTCGAAGGAATGTAAATATTTCCATTTCCTGTCACTTTTTGTTTGACTGAGCTGACAAGGGAAATTCGGTGAGGCCATGTCTTAAAAGCTTACAACCACTTTTTTTACAAAAAAAAAAAAAAAAGTTAGCAGAGGATGGTTTCGATCCATCGACCTCTGGGTTATGGGCCCAGCACGCTTCCGCTGCGCCACTCTGCTACACACGGGAAGAAGGTTTTCCCAGTGGCCCTTTATTATATATTCCAGAAGTTGGTGGGGATTTTTCTTTTCTTTTTTTTTTTTTGGTACAGTTAAATAAATCTGATTTTAACCCTATTGAGGGCCAGTAGTTCTATTTATGCTGCAAATAAGAGGATGAGTTAAGCGTGCATTCGTATCAAACATTCTGAAAGCAAAGAAACCTCGATGTTTCTGTTAAAAAATAGCCTCTTGGTGGCCTGCCTTCTTTATCATGTAGTCAGGATGTATGAATAAGCCAAAAAAACGCATAGGGAAAATATCCAACTTCTGAAATAGAATACATCATTTTCAAGAAAACAAAACGTTACTCATGCATTGGCCGGGAATCGAACCCGGGCCTCCCGCGTGGCAGGCGAGAATTCTACCACTGAACCACCAATGCCTCACGCCCAGATGAGGCCTTCGGGTCTCTAGCAATGCATTCTCTTTAAAAACGTTTTCAGAAAGAGACCCCGTTCTTGCCGATACAGAGGCTCATAACGGTCCTTCTTCCCTTCTTTTCAGGAAGAAGCAAATCCCTTTCAGTGCACCTTCAAAGCGTCTCCTGCAACACGGGAGGCTGGCGGGTGTGCGGGCGGCCTGGCTCCGCTCTGACGACCCTATGGGTCGCGGGCGCCTACTCCGTCCGCCGCTGCGGGGCCCTGGGGGATCCGCTCATGGGGCGCTCCTGGGCTCCGGACTCCCCAGTTTCAGGAAGCGCAACGGAGGATGCCAGATTCCTCAGTTTGTTTGGGAGGCGGAAGGCACTTTACGATCGTGGGGAGGCTCCGAGTCCAGGTGCGTTCTGGAGGGAACGGGGCAAGTAGAAAGGGGGGACAGGGCAGGAGGAATAAAGAAACGGAGTGGAGGACCGGGGAGGAAGCAGGAGGCCGGCGAGCAAAGGGGAGCGGGGAGGGAGGAGTCAGAGGGAAGGGGAGGCCGGGGAGCCTCGTGTTGCTCTCCCCTGGTATCCCCAAAGCAAAGGCAGGCGGTGGGGGGTTTAAGAATTGAAGAATTGGTGGGTTCACCTTGTGCTTCGTTGCCATGGTTATGGAGGTGGCACTGGAAACTTCCTCCTGGGAAACTGAGCTCCAAGATCTCTTTGAAGAATAACTTCCACAGCAGGTGCAGTGATGACTCTAACACAAGCACAAAATGAACCCGGGTGAAGAATTTGTGTGACTCATTAACGAGGTGATTGGTGAGGTGTTGATACCTGTTCAAAGAAGAATCCAAAGAACAGACGCTATTTATAGATCAGGAATATTGAAATAGATGTGTACATGAGGCCGCAGCTGTTTCAGTGAGACGTTCCCCAAACATGGTTAAGGAAGATGTCCACCCATTCTGTCCCTACTGCGGGACACAATTAATTTGCATGTCCATAAATACGAGGTATTTTGTGTTTCCATCATTATCTACGATTTGCAGAGTTGTAAAACAGCTCCCATAGAATCGGAAGCAGGTAACACAGAAATATGTGCTATGGCTTTCCTTCGAAGCACAAATTTTTCCAGCAATCTTTTCCTTTTTTTTAAGTAGATTGCTGCTCAACCTAACCTGAGTAGAAAAGGGCCAAACTCAGAAGTTAAACTTGCCTTTGAAAGCTCGTTATTACTCAATGGCGAAAGCACTGGTCTGCTATTCCTGACCATATTCTGGGGAACATCTTGGGTAGGGTGGGGATTCTTTTCTTTTCTTTCTTTTTTTTTTTTTTCGGTTATCTTTCTGTCGCCTAAGCTGGAGTGCAGGGGTAGAGATTCTTAAGACCTCGGTTTACAGAATGCAAATGTTTTTGTCTCTCCAAAAATCATATGTCATAGGTTGAAGCCCTAGTTCCCCATGTGACACATTTGGAGGTAACTGGGAGGTAATTGGGTCGTGAGGTTAAGCACTCATGAATGGAATTAGTGCCCTTATAAGAACATACAGGAAAGACATGATCTCTTTCTGCCACGTGAGGACACAGCATGGAGGTAACTCTGCAAACCAGGAAAAATATCCCCACCAGAACCAGGCTATGCTGTCATCTTGCTCTTTCCAGCCTCTAGAACTGTAAGAAATAAATGTCTGTTTAAGCTGCCTAGTCTATGGTGTTTAATTGTCTGTCTGCGAATCATGTAATCACTGAGGCCTTGCCCGATAACTGTTTGACACAGTAACCTCTGCCTTCAAACAGAGAAATGTACACGCCCTAACCCTCTTTCTTGCTTTACATTTTTCTTCCTAGCAAGTAGTTCCTTCTGATATACCATAAATTTTACTTTATTTACTGTCCACCAGATTAGATGTCCTCAAAAGAAATGGATTTTTATCAGTTTTGTTCACTGCTGTATCTGCAATTTCTGAAAAAATGCAGGCACCTAGTAGATGCTCAGTAAGTAGTCATATTAGTAAAGTAATACCTTTTTCTCACCCATCTCAAGGCTCATGGCTGAGGCCCTTATAACAAAAGACAGATTAACAACGGAAACTTACGTAGTCTAGGTTTCATGTGACACAGGTGACTTCAGAAACAAATTACCAAAGATATCTGTGTATTTCTATGCTCAGTTTGATGAAGAAGTGGATAGCTGGGGAGAAATATCATTGTAAAACAGAAGGGGTATGATCTAACGGTAATAAACTGGGGAGATCTTAGCAGACCTGTTCAGATTCTTCTGTATTCCTATCTCTTCAGAGACATTTCTTTCCTCCAGGTTTAGGGCAGGTACCTTTTGAATGAAAGTGAAAGATAATACTTCATTAAGTCACTTTACGGCCTACTTTAAAGGAAGGTTAAAGAGTGACCTCCCTGCTTCTGATCTTTTCTCAAATGCCAAGGTGCCATATTTTGGGGTAGCATGTCCTGAATCCCATCAAATGAATGAATAAATTTGTACCCCTTAGCATGGTGTCATTCACCTAGTAGACACTTGAAGGGCACAATGTTGATTGGTTCCTCAGCATTCAGTTTGACAACAGCTCAATTTTCAAATAGTTTAAACCGTTAGTTCTCAAACTTTGGCATGGCTCAGTGTTGTAACCGAGCGAAGGAAAGCACCACTCTCTGAGTTCCAAATTAAGAGTCCTTTATTTCCTAGCTCATGCTTAAAATCTTTCGGCCCCGAGGAAGGGGCTTGATTTCCCTTTACACCTTGATTTAGGTACGAGAGGAGAAAGCTAGCTGAAGCAGAATTTTACAGAAGCAGAACAGCAAGTTAGATAAGGAAGCTGGTAACCAGGGGGCAGGAGGCTCCCAGGACTGTTGGTTGCTAAGGGTATTTCCATACAATCATCAAGAGGGGTAGCAGGGGAACTTTCCATACAGTCAGTCACCAAGGAGGGTATTCACAATAGCAGGTAGACTTGCCAAGCAGGATGGGGTTACAGTGCTTACAGGTACTGTGAACAGTGTGAACCACTCTTAATGGTTCAGAGCTTTGAGTGCAGCGTGACCCAGAACTGCACCTGAGGGGCCGAGGCAGGGAGGGAGAAGCTGAGCTGGAGCTTGTCAGGCTCACAGCTAAGATGGAGTCAGTTAGGCTGGCACAAGCTAGGTTATTACATCAGAATCACCTGGAGGGCTCATTATGCACAGATGGTTGGGCCACAAACTTTACGGTTTCTAATGCAGTATGTCAGGATAGAATGCAAGAATTTGCATTTGTAACAAGTTCTCAGGTGATGCCATCAAGGCATTGCCATACCTTGCTGGCTGGGGTGCTAGCAGTGTCAAATTGGTACGGATCTGTAGCAATCTCACTTCCTGCCTCCTCAGAGGAAAGAATTAGACTGAGGGCCATAAGGCAGAGGGAGAGAAAGAGACAAGGTTTCGAGCAGGAGTGAAAGTTTTATTATTATTATTATTATTTTGAAATGGAGCCTCGCTCTGCTGCCCAGGCTGGAGTGCAGTGGCGCCATCTTGGCTCACTGTAATCTCTGCCTCTAAGTTTCAAGCAATTCTCCTGCCTCACCCTCCAGAGCAGCTGCAACTGCAGGCGCACACCACCATGCCCAGCTAGTTTTTGTATTTTTTGTATAGTTGGGGTTTCACCATATTGGTTAGCCTGGTCTCGAACTCCTGACCTCAGGTGATCCAACTGCCTCGGTCTCCTTGAGTGCTGCTCGGATTACAGGCATCAGCCACTGTGCCCTGAGAGTGAAAGTTTATCAAAAAGTTTTAGAGAGGAATGAAAAGAAGTGTGCTTGGAAGACGGCCAAGTAGGTGACTTGAGAGATTCAAGTGCACTGTTTGACATTTGACCTGGGGTTTTATACGTTGGCATGCTCCCAGAGGGTTGCATTCCTTCTCCCCAGGTTCTTCCCCTGAGGTGGGCTGTCCTCATGTACAGCGGCCTGCCAGCACTTGAAGGAGCTGCGTGCATGTGTTTACTGAAGTTGTGCGCATGCTCACTTTGAGGCTTTCTTTTTTTTGTTTGTTTTTTTTGTTTTTTTTGTTTTTTTTTTTGAGGTGGAGTTTCGCTCTTGTTGCTCAGGCTGGAGTGCAGTGTGTGATCTCGGCTCACCGCAACCTCCACCTCCTGGGTCCAAGTGATTCTCCTGCCTCAGCCTCCCGAGTAGCTGGGATTACAGGTGCCCGCCACCATGCACGACTAATTTTTTGTATTTTTAGTAGACATGGGGCTTCATCATGTTGGGCAGGCTGATCTTGAACTCCTGACCTCAGGTGATCCGCCCATCTCAGCCTCCAAAAGTGCTGGGATTACAGGCATGAGCCACCGTGCCCAGTCGAGTGTTCCTAGAGGAAGGTCATACACTAGTTAAACTCTGCCATTTTGCATTTTTTTTTTTTTTTTTTTTTAAAAAACAGAGTTTCACTCTTGTTGCCCAGGCTGAAGTGCGGCTCCTGGGTTCAAGCACTTCTCCTGCTTCAGCCTCCAGAGTAGCTGGGACTACAGGCACGCGCCACCACGCCCAGCTAATTTTGTATTTTTAGTAGAGACGGGGGTTTCTCCATATTGGTCAGGCTGCTCTCAAGCTCCCGACCTCAGGTGATTTGCCTGCCTTGGCCTTCCAAAGTGCTGGATTACAGGTGTGAGCCACCAGACCCAGCCCATTTTGCCTCTTTGTGCGCATATATGAGCCCAATCACCCAACTCCTGAAATCTTATTGGAAATCTGCTGATCACCAATCTGTTGATCACCAGCTTCAGGTGTTTATCTACTGGGCGCTGGCCTTTCCCTGGCACCAGCCGTGACCAATTATTCTTTTAGCGAGACACAGTAACGACAGTCCATCAGAGGATGGCCCTCTCCTTCCCTGCTCATGTTTGACGACCTACCTACTGTAATAGTGGAATGCAGGAAATAGTACACTAAAATATGGCATCTTGTTTGATTTTGTTTTTTTGACACAGAGTCTCACTGGAGTGCAGTGGTATGATCTCAGCTCACAGCAATCTCCACCTCCTGGATTCAAGTGATTCTCATGCCTCAGCCTCCCAAGTGGCTGGGATTACGGGCATGCACCAGCACGCCTGGGTATCTTTTTTGTATTTTTAGTAGAGACAGAGTTTCATCATGTTGGCCAGGCTGGTCTTGAACTCCTGACCTCAAGTGATCCGCCTGCCTCAGCCTCCAAAGTGCTGGGGTTACAGGCCTAAGCCACTGTGCCCAGTTGCTCCAGCTACTACTGTGATCTCAATTCCTGCGAATGCAGGTTGGTTTACATTAATTGACTTCTGCTCAACTTTCTTTTTGATTCCATTGCACCCTGACTTGAAATTTCCTTTTCTGTTTACATTTGGAGGGAAACAACATGAACTCATATAACATCAGGAATATTATGAGGCTCCCGCAATATTCTCCCAAATTTTTAGAGCCAACTTAGACTCTATAGCCTTTACTCAAGGCTCCACTCTTTAGTATGCTGATAATCTATTACTTTGTAACCAAAATAAACAGGATTCCCTTACAGACCCTGATTCTTTTAAAGGCACTAGCTGAAGGAGGCCATAAACCCTCCTGGCCTAAACGTCAATGAATGCAAACAGCTGCTACTTAGGACATGCGATGTCTCAGGCACTCAACAGCTCACCTCAAAATGTCTGCAGTCAATTCTGTTCATCGCTCCCCCAAAACCCAAACAGCAGCTATGTAAGTTTCTAGGAACAGGAGGCTATTGCTACGCATAGATTCCTGATTTTGCTGCCATTGCTAAACCCCTATCTGCCCTTCTCCCAGATGCTATTTTAGAGCCTACTTCCTGGCCCTCAGAGGCATTAATTTTCTTTGAAGCCCTAAAATTATCATTGTCCACATCCCAGCTCTTGTTTTATCTAATTTTGACAAGCTTTACTTGCCATAAAAATAATGGGGTTGCTGCAGGTGTCCTAGCACAAGCCTTTGCCTCTCAGATACATCCTGTAGCATCTTTCTCATGTCAGTTAGATCCTGTCACAGCAGACTTGCCCACATGCCTGCAGGTGGTGGCTGCAGCTGCTGCCCCAATTGGCAAAGCCCATACTCTTACATTAGGCTTCCCCACTCACCTCTTTGTTTCCCATACTGTGTCTGCTCTCTTACAAGTTGATAAGACACAGCGCCTCTCTACACCAAAATAGGCCACCTACAAGCAAGCTCTATTGACCAACTCCTCTATCTTCTTACATCATGGTAACTTTAAATCCTGCTACTCTACTACCCCTCCTTGATGATGGAGATCCCCACTCTATTCCACATGATCATCTTGCAGTTATGCAAATGGTTTCTAAGCCACCAGAGAATCTCTCAGATACCCACTTAGATAAGCCAGACTTACTTCTACTTTGTATATAAAGAACTCTTAGGAAGACGAGGTTGTTCATGAGTGTAATCCCAGCACTTTGGGAAGCTGAGGAGGGTGGATCACTTGAGCATAGCAGTTTGAGACCAGCCTGGGCAACATGGTGAGACCCGTCTCTACAAAAAATACAAAAATTAGCCAGGTGTGGGGGTGCACATCTGTAGTCCCAGCACCTCAGGAAGTTGAGGCTGTAGTGAGCTGAGATCACGCCACTGCATCCCAGCTGGGTATCAGAGTAGGACCCTATATCAAAAAAAAAAAAAAAAAGGGAAAGAACTCTTAAGGAGGGTGGTGGGAACCTGTAGTCCCTGCTACTTGGGAGAATGAGGAGGGAGGATTGCTTGAGCTCAGGAATGCAAGATCAGCTTAGGCAATATCATGGGATATTTTCATCAGTGACAACAACATAGTCACAAACTGGAAGATCTTGGCCCAGTGCAACCTCTGCCTCCCAGGTTCAAGTTATTCTCCCGCCTCAGCCTCCTGAGGAGCTGAGACTACTGACACCCGCCACCACTCCTGCTAATTTTTGTATTTTTTGTTATGTTTTTGTTTTTGAGATTGAGTCTCACTCTGTCACCCAGGCTGGAGTGCAGTGGTGCAATCTTAGCTCATGGTATCCTCTGCCTCCCAATCAAGTAATTCTCCTGCCTCAGCCTCCTGAGTAGCTGGGATGACAAGTACCTGCCACCACACTGGGCTAACAGAAATTGTTGATGCTTTCTCCAAGAATATATGTAGTTGCATATAGGGCAATGAATGGTCCCAGTTTTCCCAGAACCAAATGTTTCACGGGAATATAGGACGTCTAGTGCTAAACCCTTTGCCATTCAGGGTAAACTGCAACTAGTCACCCTAGATAAACATAACTGTGTGCATATATTTTAAAGGTTTCCCTGATCCTTTAAAGTTCATTCGCAGACTCCCTATGGTTCTATAAACCTGCGGTTAAGAATTCTTGGCCTAAAGTAAACACATTTCTATTATCATGTGAGGAAGACAAAAGTGAGCAAAAGACACTGACACCCGCTGAATTACTGAAAGATAAAACCAACATCAGCTGACCAGTTTCCACATATGAACATAGTGGTATCTGGTCACCAACATCGTTTCAGATGAGGTGCCATGAAAGGTGAAAGAATATCTCCAAAGAAATAAAATTGATGCCACATGAGAGAGAAGGCTCCTGAGAACTGTAGACTCATTTTTATAAACTTTTGTTTCTTGTTTTTAGAATTTTTTTCATGCTTAACAATTCTGATGTTCTCGACTATTTTGCTCAAGTTCTGCTGTGAAAAACCAAGTTAGCCTCTAGTGCATCTCTAGTGAAAAAGACATTTCTCTGTTAGATTGGCTGGATAACCTTGACTAGATAATCGTCATGTTTCGATTTCTGCCGCCAGTGTACAATGGAACTAAGAACAAAGAGATAAGAAATGTGATTTCTTTGAAAAGCATAAGTTGTTCCTCAGAAAGAAAATATAATAAAATTACACTTTTAGCACATATGAAAAGTGTGGTTTAGTGGCAAATAACTGGAATTTGGAGGTACGGTTCAGAATTCAAACTTTGGAACTCCCTGTTACAAACTATGTGTCAATCTGAGCCTTAGTTTTTACCTGCTACTGAGGGATGATAATATTTGAAACATTATTATAGCAGATACTCAGTGAGAACTTACTATGTTCCAAGAATTATGCTGAGCCATTACATTTCTGAACTGTTACAGTATTCCCTGTAAGCCAGTGATAGTTACTATACCTATTCTGCAAATGCAAATGCTGTTACATTCCTGAACTTACCAGAAAGTATTGTGAACCCCCAAAATTTGAGACAGGTCTGTTAATTTAGAAAGTTTATTTTGCCAAGGTTGAGGACACATGCCCATGACACAGCCACAGGAAGTCCTGATGACATGTGCCCCAGGTAGTTGGGGCACAACTTGGTTTTATACATTTTAGGGAGACATGAGACATCAATCAATATATATAGGAAGTACAGTGGTTCCGTCCAGAAAGGTGAGGACAACTCCAAGCAGGGAGGAGGCTTCCAGGTCACAGGTAGGTAAGAGATAAATTGTTGCATTCTTTTGAGTTTCTGATAAGCCTTCCCAAGGGAGGCAATCAGAATATACATCTCTCTTGGTGAGCAGAGGGATGACTAAACTAAATGGGGGGAAGGTTTGTGCTGAGCAGTTCCCCACTTGACTTTTTTCTTTAGCTTAGTAATTTTGGGGCCCCAAGATTTTCCTTTCACAGTATCAACACAAAGTTTTCAGGATATAGCCCGGACTATAGTCCTTCCATAAATGGTCCTAAAATCATTTGTTGACTGAAACATGGAGGATTCCAGTCATCCAGCAAGGCTCTCAGGAGGACAATGAACTTCACACATTGCAATAGCAACTATGTTGTGATTGTCACCTGGCCAACAGTGATTGTAACAGTCATAGATTATAGATGAACAGCAATTTTTAAGAGGAAGTTAAATGTGAAAAAATGTGCATCTTAGAATTCATGAAATTTGGAATGTAAACCGTGGGGCATAGAAGCAAACATCTGTTACTGAACTAAAATTATCTCATGCTCACAACAAAACTTGTTGTCAGAGAACATATGTTGCTATGATTTGAATCCTTTTAACTATATTGATAAATGTCTTATGCTCAAGAACATGGTCTATCCTCGGAAATGTTCTGTGTGTGCTTGAGAAGACTGTATATTCTGCTGATGCTATATAGAGTCTTCCATAAATGTCAAATAGATCACTTAGGTTGATAATGTTCAAGTCTTCTACATGCCTCCTGATTTTCTATTTGTTCTATTATTGAAGAAGGGGTGCTGAAATCACCTATAATCATGATGTGAATACCTCTTTCATCTCTACCAGATTTCTTTGTATTTTGAAGTTTTGTTATCATATGTATAAATGTTTAAGATTCACATGTCCTTTTGATGGATTGGTTTCTTTATTATTATTAAATGACTACATTCTTGGTAATATTCTTTGCTCTGAAATCTACTTTCTCTAATAATAATATAGCCAATTCTTTTGATTGTTATTGTGGTTAACTTTTCCAACGTTTATTATTTACTTGTATGCTTCATTATATATACATATATATACATACATACATACACACACATACACACACATATATATATATGTTTTTTGTCTGTTTGTTTTTTGAGACAGAGTCTATCTCTGTCACCCAGTATGGAATGCAGTGGCACATTTCATGGCTCACTGCAACCTCCACCTCCCGAGTACAAGCGATTCTAGTGCCTCAGCCTCCAGAGTAGCTGGGATTACAGGTGTGACACCACCGTGTCCTGCTAATTTTTGTATTTTTCGTAGAGATAGAGTTCCCCCATATTAGCCAGGCTGGTCTCAAACTCCTGACCTCAAGTGATCCACTCACCTAAGGCTCGCAAAGTACTGGGATTACAGACATGAGCCACTATTCCTGGCCTGTGTCCTTATATTTAAAGTACCTTTCTTATAGACAGCATACAGTGGGTCTTGCTTATTTATCAGTCTGATGATCTTTGTCTTTCCATTGGAGCAAATATGGGGCACATTTTGGTACCAGAAATGATGTTTTAAAAAAATCTATGACAAATTTATGGGAATATGATTGTTATTTTTAACGTAAATAATTTAGAAAAGTAAAATATTATAAAAATGACTATATTTTGTGTCTGTATTTAAATTATACACAGAGAGACAGACTGTTTTATCTTCCTAATAATTCCACTATCCATATGGTGCTAATATTCATGCAACTTTTTAAAACTATACCAATTTCTTACATCTGCACAGATTTTGTTTTTTCACCAACTTTTACCCTGTGGTCAATTCAGTGTATGTATTGAAAAATGATATAATCTATGTGCTTATTGTTTCAAACAGGAAAACAGCTTAAAAATTCTCATGATAGTAAGATAGTAATGATGCTAGGAGTAGGAATAAAGTTGGATTCTTGCTAATTTCATTAAGAATTTACAATTTAAAAATCAGATCTTTCAAAAGTAAATTTTATGCTCTTTTCTTTGGAAGATGATGAACTATATAGCCCTAAATGATACAGATGACACAGTACCACGAATGATAGCCTTTCCCACAAGCTATGTCTACATGATAATCACTAGAATCTGCAAATGTTACCTTACATGGAGAAAGATGTGATTAAGAATCTTGGGAGGAAGCATTTATTCAAGATTATCTGGGTGAGTTCTGAATGCCATTGTGAATCCGTCTAAGAGACAGGCAAAGAGGGATCTGACCGGGGCTCACGCAGAAAAGAAAGAGATATGAAAATGAAGCCAGAGCTGAGGGTGATATGGCCACAAGACAAAGATGAGCAGGTCATGCCTACAGCCACCAGAAAACAAAAAAGCAGAAACAAGTTCACCATCACCACCATATCTCCTCTGCCCACCACCCTCCAGAGACATCATGGCCTTGCTAGTACCTTGATTTCAGACTCCTGGCTTCCGGAACTGTGAGAGAATAACTTTCTGTTGTTTCAAGCCATCAAGTACATGGTTATGTAATTGGTTATGACAGCCCTAGGAAACTGATACAGTTGATTACTTCATGTATCCTTTATGTAAATATTCCATTATACCCCATATTTTATCTTCAGGAAGTTTTTTTTTTTTTTTTTTAATCTAACCAAATTTCTCCTATATTGTAACTGACAGAGCCATACACTTTTTGGATTGAAAGGGATATTACAAGTCATGTGCTCCAACTTCCCTTGGACTACTTTTCATTACTTTTTTTTTCTTTGAGACAGAGTCTCGCTGTGTTGCCAGGCTGGAGTGCAGTGCTGCGATCTCGTCTCACTGCAACCTCTGCCTCCTGGGTTCAAGCGATTCTCCTGCCTCAGCCTCCCGAGTAGCTGGGACTACAGGCGCACGCCACCACACCCAGCTAATTTTTGTATTTTTAGTAGAGAGGGGGTTTCAGCATGTTGGCCAGGATGGTCTTGATCTTTTGACCTAGTGATCCACCCTAGCCTTGGCCTCCCAAAGTGCTGGGATTACAGGTGTGAGCCACCGCGCTCGGCTACTTCTCATATTTGAAAATCATATATCCATACAGATATTTACACATTCAAGCTATTTCATGTTTTCTAGCATTGACTTGTATATGCTAAATCAGAAAAGCTTCCATCCAGTTCTTTCCTTGGAATCAAGTTAATTTCTTTTACATGACATTACTCCAAAGGTTTAGTTATATCTATCATTTTCTCTGCCTGCTTTTTTCCTTCGGTCATTCACAGAAATTGTTATCAAAAGTGTGATATCACAAAAGAAAATTCCTAAAACAGAATTTAAAGAGGAAAGGCATTAAGTACATTGTTGAATTCAATCTCTAATTTACATAGAACTCTACTTTCCCATATTGCCAGAAGTAGTCAGCTATTTCATCATGGTATAACATCTATTTTTTTGTGTGTGTGTTTGTGTGTGTGTGCGCACGCACACACGTGTGTCTGTGTGTGTTCTTATATCATGCTCAGATCTACTTTTTAGTTTTTATGCATTAGTAGGATTTCTAACCTTTATGAATCAAACTATGCTATGCACATGATTCCCCTTTAAATACTTGAAGAAAACTACATCATGCTTTAACAAAGCATTTTCTATTCAACACTGAAAAAAATCAATGCCTTCAATAATTCTTCAAGAGGCATGATGTTCTGATTTTTCAATTCTCTCATTATTATTTTGCATAGATATTTTAGTTTTATAATTTATCTTTTAAGAAATAAATACTCAAACTGAAGCCAATAATCTACATGTTTTATTATCTATATGTGTTAGCTGGGCTTCTACGGGATTCACTGCCACTTATAGTTCTATTAATACTATTCTGTGGTACATAATTGAAGTAAATATGTCTGTCTTTATTTAAAATTTCACCCTTTTGTTTATTGCTTTTATTTTTTTTATTTCTGACTTCTATAGAATTATTAATTTCAGGAAGTTTAGTGTCATTTTTAATTTATTAAGTCAGTTCTCCTTAAATTCAAACAAGTTATTCATAGCTGCATATTCTAGTAGGATAAAACACGTCTTATAACAATAATACCTTATTTCCATGGTGATAGTGTTTTATTAATCACCTTTTGAGTTGAGGTTTTACAAGGAGATAGGGACAAATGGAACTGCTTTAACATCTTGGTCATTATTGCTCCATATTACATAGAAATAGAATAAGAATTATTTGCAAATTCTATTCAGAAATCAAGATTTATGGAAGTCCTAGCCAGAGCAATCTGGTAAGAGAAAGAAGTAAAACACATCCAAATACAAAAAGAAGTGCAACTATCTCTGTTTACTGAGGATATAATTCTATTCCCAGAAAACCCTAAAGACTCTGCCAAAAGGTTCCTGGAACTGATAAAATACTTCAGTAAAGTTTCAGGATACAAAATTAATGTACAAAAATTAGTAGCATTTCTATACACAATTAATGTTCAAGCAGAAAGCAAAATCAAGAGAGTAATGCCATGTACAATAGCTATACACACACACACACAGTACCTAGGAAGACATCTAATGAGGGAGGTGAAAAATCTCTATTAGGAGGACTGCAAAACACTGCTGAAGAAATAATAGATGTCACAAACAAATGGTAAAACATTCCATGCTCATGGATTAGAAGAATCAATATTGTTGAAATGGCCATACCACCCAAAGCAATCTACAGATTCAATGCTATTCCTATCAAACTGCTGATGTTATTTTTCTCAGAAGTAGAAAAACTATTCTAAAATGCATATGGAACCAAAAAAGAGCCCCAATGTCTGAAGCCATCCTAAGAAAAAACAACAAAGCCAGAGTCATCACATTACCCAACTTCAAACTATACTATAATGCTACAGTAACAAAAACAGCACAATACTGCTACAAAAAGAGACATATAGACCAATGGAACAGAATAGAGAACTCAGAAATAAAGTCGCAAACATATAGCCATCTGATCATTGACAAAAATAAGCAATGGAGAAAAGACTTCCTTTTCAATAATCATGCTGGAATAGCTGGCTAGCCATATGCATAAGAATGAAATTAGACCCTTATCTGTCAACATACACAAAAATTAACTAAAGATGGATTCAAGATTTAAGTGTAAGACCTCAAATTATAAAAACTGAAGAAAAAAACCTTGGAAACACCATTCTGAACATGGCGCTTGGGAAATAATTTATGACTAAGTCCTCAAAAGCAATTGCAACAAATATAAAAATTGACAAGTGGGACCTAATTAAACTAAAGAGCTTCTGCATGGCAAAACAACAACAACAAACTATCAACAGAGTAAACAGACAACCTACAGAGTTGGTGAAAACATTTGCAAACTATGCATCTAACAAAGGCATGTCCAGAATCTCTAAGGAACTTGAACAACTGAACAAGCAAAAAGCAAATAACAACCATTAAAAATGGGCAAAATACATGAACAGACACTTCTTGGAAGAAGACATACAAGCAGCCAACAAACATATGAAAAAATGTTAATCATCACTAATCACCAGAGAAAGGCAAATCAAAACCACAGTGAGATATTATCTCACATCAGTTGGAATGGCTATCACTAAAAAGTCAAGGAACAACAGATGTTGGCAAGGCTGTGAAGGAAAGTGAATGCTTATACACTGTAGGTGGGAAAGTAAATTAGTTCAGCCATCGTGGAAAGCAGTTTGGGGATTTCTCAAACAACTTAAAACTATGATTCCACTCAGCAATTCCATATGGGGTAGACATCCAAAAGAAAATTCTACCAAAATACATGTGAATTCATATGTTCATCACAGCACTATTCACAATAGCAAAGACATGGAATGAACTGAGGAGCTCATGAACAGTGAACTGGATAAAGAGTATGTGGTACATATATACTATGGAATACATAAGTCAGAAAAAATAAATAATCATGTCATTTGCAGCAACATGCAGCTACAGGCCATTAACCTAAGTGAACTAACAGGGAATAGAACACCAAATACCATGTGTTCTCACTTAAGTGGGAGCTAACCACTGCGTACTCATGGACATAAAGATGGCAACAGTAGACACGAGGGACTATGGCATTGGGTAGGTGGGGCGGGGGCAAGGGTGGAAAAAATTATTGTGTACTAAGTACCTGGATGACAAGATCAATCATACCCAAAACCTAAGCCTCACAAAATATACCCAGGTAACAAACCTGCAAATGTACCCATGAATCTAAAATAAAAGTTGAAATTATTAAATTAAAAAAAAAAAAAAAGAAAGAAAAGAAAAAGAAATCAAGAATTATAGGCTGGGTGCAGGGGCTCACACCCATAATCCCAGCACTTTGGGAGGCCGAGACGGGTGGATCACCTGAGGTCAGGAGTTTGAGACCAGCCTGGCCAACATGACAAAACCCTGTCTCTACTAAAAATACAAAAATTAGCCAGGTGTGGTGGCACTTGCCTGTAATCCCAGCTACTCTCCATAGGCTGAGGCAGGAGAATCACTTGAACCTATGAGGCAAAGGTTGCAGTGAACCAAAATCGTGCCACCACACTCCATCCTGGGTGACAGAATAAGACTCCATCTTAAAAAAAAAAAAGAATTATTATACACATATAACATTCCCCCACTATATCAGCCTCTACCTCTATAAAACAGTTTAGTATTTGTTGTTTTAAATGAAGCCAGAATGAATACATATATATATATATATTATAGTCACAAGATAACTGATAGCAAAATATTTATAAAAGTTTGTCATATGGCTTTAGAACTTACCATATGCAATTTGTTAGATCAATTAATGGCTTATTTTAAAAAATGTAAAATACTTCAATCTCCATCACTCTGGTTTCTCTAGTATTTTCTCATAATTTTTTTTTTTTTT
>NW_016107996.1:40310-72728 GCF_001604975.1 Cebus imitator
TAGAGACGGGGTTTCACCATGTTGACCAGGATGGTCTCGATCTCTTGACCTCGTGATCCACCCGCCTCGGCCTCCCAAAGTGCTGGGATTACAGGCTTGAGCCACCGCGCCCGGCTATTCTCATAATTTTTTAAAGGACACTGACATTGCTTTTGAGCTGACATCAAAATATGTCTCTGGAAATGATATATCATTTAGTTGGACTTTAAGATATGAATGCATTTTAATTAAGGAATGTCCCATCATATTTCAATATGCTCTATTAGGATTTTGCTCCTATTTTCCTTTAAATCATAACTCGTTTTTAAAAATAAAAGAAACTCAGCAAGCAACATAGCTTTTTTTAGTTTAACTCTTAGCACAGCTGTTCCCAAAGGGTGATCTCCTGACAGGCAATATAAATATCACCTGGAAATCTGTAGAAATGCAAATAATCAGGCCCCACCCCTGACCTACTGCATTAGAACGTCTGGAAGTAGATGACACCCACCAATCTGAATTTTAAAAGCCCTACAGATTATTCTGATGCAAGTTAAAGTTTAAAGATCTACCATGTTGCATTAGAATTATGCTGAAATTTATGATGTTACTGTAAGGTTTTCAAGTAAAACATTCTAATTGTATTTTGTAGTTACTGCATTTTATGCTTTTACAACATATTTGATAAAAGAAAAATTGGAAAAAAAAATAATGAAGAAGCAGTTAATATAATTATAGTGTAACAAGTCACAAAATCAACCAAATAATCAACTATAGTGTGTATTTTCTTTAGCACTTTTATGGGCTCTGAAGGTCATATGGAAGAAGTTGAAATTACGATCTATGCTGCCTCAAGGGCACTAACATGAAATTAGTAAGCATTTCTTTTTGGACAAGAAGTGTGCATTAAACAAGCAGTGGACATCATTATATAATGTGCTTTTTTATGACTTAACCTATAAGGGCTTTTGAGGTTAAAAGGAGGGAGGTAATATATACAGTAGAGGAATCATTTAAAAAGGTCAATAGCAGGCATTTGATTTCAGTCTAAAATGTAGCTACAACTTTATTTGGTAGCTAGACTGGGACATTTCAACTTAGAAGTGGGAAGTACAGAAACAATAGAAGATCTAAGTAAAATTGAGGGGGGAAAGCATTGTGGATTTTAGTATCGTGTTGATGTGCAAACAGTGTTAAAATTTAAGTTAGAGCTGTTAACCTTATAGCTGTAATTAAGATAAGATTTTTGGATACTTCTGTTAGATCTACAATTGTCTGAAAATGATTTATGCCATGGAGTTTGTGTGTGTGTGTAAGGATAAGGGCATTGTATATGTATCAAAATGTTTTATTTCCGGGGAAAGGATTTCTAAGCTTTTATTCTGGTTTCAGAGAAGCCTAAGACTCTTACCCATGTATACAGACCAGTGGTATGATGTTTGAAACCTTAAAGATTTTAAGGCTATCCTATTTTGAGAGTTCATAAAAGACCAGTTGCAAGACGTGCAATGAATATATCTAGGCAGTAGAAAACAGATGTAGTTCTCTGTCGATGACATTTTATTTAAAGATCACCATAGTACTTTTTCTAAGAATAATGATAATGAATCAATTTGGAGAGAATTAAATTATAAGCTTTGTGAAATTGAAGGATTTAAAAGGTTTATCATTTGGGAATTCCCTATTTTTTTATTAACAGCCTGGCAAGAAAATATTTAGGCAACAGAAACAAATACAGCTTTTTGTCAAGGAAATTTTCTTTGAGGGAGCTTACAATAGTTCTCTATATTAATGACAAAAAATAGGGCAAAGAAGTTAGTAAGCTAAGTAAGCATTACGTCTTTAGCAAAGCTTATCATTTGCATATTTCTTATCTCTTGATTAAGAAGACTCTTGCAGCCAACCTTTTAAAGGCTTCCTTTACCTCTCTGTTCCTAAGTGTATATATAAGGGGATTCAACATGGGTGCAATGATTCCATAGAAGAGAGAAACCATCTTTCCCCGGTCCTTGGAGCTGGGTGAAGGTGGTTGCAGGTACATGGAGGTAGCTGTACCATAAAAAAGTGACACCACAATTAGATGGGAGCCACATGTCCCAAATGCCTTTCGTCTACCTTCAGCAGACTGGATTCTCAACACTGCCTGGACTATAAATGCATACGATATAAGGACGAGTATCACGGGTATTAGAAGGAATAGCACACTGATGAAAAATAGTTCGGCCTCATTTGCTGTTGTGTCAACACAGGACAACTTGAGCAGTGCAGGGACTTCACAGAAGAAGTGATCCACTTCTCTGTGACCACACAGTGGCATCTGAAGTGTCCAGGTGGACTGCAATACTGAATTACTGAAGCCACTAATCCAGGATGCAGCTGCCAACTGGAGGCAGAGCCTCTGGTGCATGATAACTGAGTAATGGAGAGGCCGACAAATAGCTACAAACCTATCAAAGGACATGACGGCCAGGAGAAGACATTCAGTGGAACCCAATGCCAGGAAAATGAAAAGCTGGGCCACACAGCCACCATAACTGATTACTTTCCTGATGTTGCATATGTTTACCAGCATTTGTGGAACTGTACTTGTGGTATAGCAAAGATCCAGGAGTGAGAGATTGCTAAGAAAAAAGTACATAGGGGTGTGGAGTTTGAAATCCAGATGTGACACAAGAATTATTGTCAGATTGCCAAAGATCGTCAAGATATAGGAAAACAGGAACATCACAAAGAGTGGAAGCTCTAGCCATGGTCGATCTGAGAACCCTAACAGAATGAACTCCTGTGGGACACTCTCATTTATCCAATTCATGCTAAATGGTTCAACTCTTCGTTCTCTGAAATATGAGAAGTCAGGAGGTTAATAAACACATTTATTGATTATGTCAGCTATAATCATTTTGCTAGCAATTTACATAAATTTACAGATTGATCATATTAATAATTTGAAAAAACTACTGATAAAGATATAAATATTTATCTAAGTGTTTCAAAAGCGTTTATATATTTGTAACACCATATTAGCAAAGTGAATTTCAAGAATCTTAAGCCACATTTTCAGTTTCCAGATTCACATAATGTATCCTTTGATATTTTGCTGTTTGTAAATGTATTTTTCATGTTCTTCCTACCTAAATATCTACTGTGAGATGGATGTAGATACAGTTACCTGCCATTTGAATTCATCCTAATTTCTCCTCAATGCCAATGAGATTCCTGATTGTGGGAATCAGTTAAAATTAATTAAAGCCACCTCCTATTACTCCCCTACTTTCAAAAAAAGCCATGTAGACTGTATCTAGTAAGTTATCCAGACACAATTTAAGGAGACGTATCCTTTTTGTTTTGGAAGCTCACTGAATTTGTATAGATTCCTTAATAATAATGATATTTGAGGTTGACAGGCCTGGGCTCATGTCCCTACCCTCCCTAATCAGTTACATTCATTATATTGGAATGTTTCTAACCCTTTGGTCTCCACACTTCTCATTTGTAAAATGAAGATAATATAGTGGTCCCCCTTTATCCATAGGGGATACATTCCAAGACCCCCAGTGGATAGATACCTGAAACTGTGGATAGTACCAACCCCTATATATACTATTTTTTAAAATATGTACACAACTATAATAAGGTTTAATTTATAAGTTTGGCACAGTAAGAGATTAAGAACAGTAACTAATAAAATGGAACAATTATAACAGCTTAACACCCCCATGTGTTGTAATAAACTTTATGTGAATGTGGTGTCCTCTCTTTTTTTCTCTCTCAAAACACCTTATTCTCATCCCTCTTGCGTTCTGCCGATCTGATGACCGAGATGGCTACTAATTGACTAACAGGCAGGTGGATGCTCTAAATCAAGCTTGTCCAAACAGGCCCACGGGCTGCATGCGGCCCAGCATGGCTTTGAATGTGGACCAACACAAATTTGTAAACTTTCTTAAAACATCATGAGATTTTTTGTGATTAAAAAAAAAATCAGCTATTGTTAGTGTTGCTGTATTTTGCGTGAGGCCCAAGACAATTCTTCTTCCAATGTGACCCAGGGAAGCCAAAAGTTTGGACACCCCTGCTCTAAACAATAAGATGATTCCCACGACCGGGCGGGACAACACAAGACTTCATCAGGCTATTCAGAATGACGTGAATTTAAACCTTATGAATTGTTCAATTCTGGAATTTTCCTTTTAATATTTGCAGGCCATGGCTGACTGTGGGTAGCTGAAATTGTACAAAGCAAAATCACAGAGAAGGGAGATCTACTGTAATGTTTTTCTAAGTTGTCTTGATGTGAAGTATAAATGATGTGAGGTATAAACACACACGCCTACCCTAGACTCATGCCTTTAGAAATGGAGAAGAGTGGATGAAAGGAAACTGTAGAGATGCAAGGTCTGAGGTGCTCGGAGAGGAATTACTTATGATTTTAGGATTTTACATTTCTTAGGGTTACCAGTGAAAATGACTCTGCCTGTTAAAATCAACATCTGATTTCCTTCTTAACCCACAAGCCATCAACTCTAGTGACAGGAAGTCATAGTAAGCATCTGATGTGAGTATAAATGTGGTCTTGAGTGTAAATTGCCTGCCATAGTGCCTGGCACACGGATGCACAGCTGTGTCAGAGAAACTACAACAGTTCTGCAGCACCTCTGAGAAGCTTTGAGTAGCGGTAATTTAGCCCCATAAATTTCCTGGAGGGACTAATATGTCAACTCTGCCAGTTAAACATGTATTCATCCCCCAAAAAATCTTAATGGGACACTTAATAATTGTATTGTTTTATCAATGTTAGAATATTTGTTTTTCAATTTCGTTCATGTTCAGCATAATGTTAGCAATGTGAATTTTAATTTTCTACTTATTTTAGAACCATTAGCTTCCTAAAAAATGTCTCCTTACTCTCACCTGAAAAGGAAATTGAGATTTGTAGCCAGATATGGACAGGAAATGATATTCAAAAGTATTTTTAAGTCAAAAAATGAAGTTATTGAACATTTGTATAGCATGATTCCATCAGTTTAAGAAAGGAATATAATATTAGTATAATATAAATATTAATATATAAATTAAAAGCTACTTTTGAATAATATAAAAGAAACTATTACCCCTCAGAAATCAAAATGGGGATGACTAAAGCAGACTTTACTTATAAATTTACCTATTTTTTGTTCAAGTTTTTAATAAGCAGGCATTACTTTTATATTTTTTAATGACCCTGCTGACCAATTTATTCTCTGTATTCTACTTTCAGACTAGCATGGCTTTAGTTAAGACTTTGATCCCCATGAGGATGAAAATATTATAAGAAATTTAATTTTTTAGCTCTCTTGATAATTCCTTAAAATTCAGTCTGAATGTACATTTTTTTTTTTTTTTAAATTTTTGGGACGGAGTCTTGCTCTTGTCACCCACGCTGGAGTGCAGTGGCGCAATCTCGGCTCACTGCAACCTCTACCTCCGAGGTTCAACGATTCTCCTACCTCAGCCTCCTGAGTAGCTGGAACTATAGGTGCCCACCACCAAGGCCCTGGCCAATTTTTGTATATTTAGTAGAGGCTGCCATGTTGGCCAGGCTGATCTCAAACTCCTGACCTCGTGATCTGCCTGTCTCGGCCTCCCAAAGTGCTGGGATTACAGGCTTGAGCCACCGTGCCTGACTGTACAAAGAGTTTTTAAAGCACGGATTGTAGGAGCATTTTGCATCTTCCTAGTTATACATATATACATATATGTGTCCAAGGAATGCAGGAATCAGAGAAAACAAGACCAATGGCATCAGTTAAAGAGAGATTTCATACATGTCAATATTTTTGAGGTGCACACATGTTGAAGAGATCCCCTCAAACCCATCATATTGGGATGGCTGAAATGCTCCAGTTTATTCGGCACTGCTGAATGTACCCCTGCTGTCCTGACACAGTCACTACCAGGGTCACTCCTGTTCTCAGACACATTGCTGCCTGGATAAATCATAAGGTCTCCCTTCATTTATTGCTCGGGAGGTATCTCACTGTTAAAGACACTGTATGTGCTTTCTCCTTTAACATGGGTCGGTGGTCCTTCCTTCCTGACCAGGCCCTCTGTCTGACTTTCCTCCTTAGAACTCAGCTGAGAGACTGCCTCACCAAAAAGCCCTCTCACTGAGGATTACAGGAGAGAATCAGTTAACTCTTTTTAAACTAGGTGACCGCCTCACTCTGAGATTCAGTCCTCACAAAAGAAATAAACTGCTTCATCATTAATATATTAGCGTATCCAATTATGTAATATCCTCTCACTTTCTGGAGTAAGGAGGCAGAAATATTTATCACTCTAGTAGGAAGCCCTGCAGCTGAATAACAATGATGCAGCCAGAAAGCAGTGAGAGGAGGAAGCTGGAGATTTCAGAGCACTGAATTCTCGCGTTCTGTCTTACTCATCTTTGCACACTTTCTCATCTTCTGCACACACTGTTACCTTAAATATTTATCCACTCTTAAAAGGATATCTTTAAATAAATGTGGTATCCTTTTGTATTTCAGACAGTTTAAGTAATTTAAATTCTGATTTATGTCCCTAATTTTAGGATTAAAGTGTTTGTTGACAACTAAAAAGCAAAACAAAACAAAAACTAGGAAGTCCTTATCTGCATCTTTAAGATTATATCCGATAGGCTACTGAGTATTTAACTGTTAACACCTGCTCCAATTGCTTGCAATTGTGGCTAATATCTTAAAGGTGATAGATTTCTCTGTTCTCCAATAAAATCACATTGCCAGCATCTCTAGATACAATTATTCTCATTTTGAATAGTAAACATTCAACTGACTAGCAAAACAAAACATTTGAATTATGTGAAATACCTAGCAGATCGGAAAGAGCATAGCAATCATTTGGATTAAAACAGAAGTTAATGCAAGAGAATTTTAGAAAGCTGCTGAGGGAGACTTTACAGATTTTATCTGTGATCACGTTAGGATATTTTAACCCCTAGTTTAGAATACTTGCCTAGATGAATACACAGCCTTACCTCCTTTCTTACCTGTGTATTGGTTGACCTTATATCTTTCATCTCCCTCTTGAATTTTTTCATTATATATTTTTTAACATTAAAAAAGATGAGGTTCAACAGAGTCTTGGAAGCATCCTTTTAAATTGCACTGTGGAATAAACATCAAGACAAGAGAGGCAACAAGAGTTTTAGTCCCAAACCTGCCAGCAGAAGTTACTGTATAATTGGGTGAGTTAGTTAATAGCTTTGGGTGTCAGTTTTATTTTCTGTAACATTATAGGGTTGCTATTTTCCTTACAGCATAAAAACTATTTACTTCTATGCTTTCTTAAAGTTTCTCATATCTCTGAGATAGATTTCCAAATACTGTCTTTTTGCTGGAGTATAAGAATGAATCATAGGACCATTTTTTTCCACATAGTTCATACACTGTACAAGGAAGTTTGTAAAATAAAAAATTTCGGTTTATAAAATATTAATTTTGTAGGTAGAAACCTGAATTTATATGCTCAAAGGTATTACTTTCCCCAAATCCTAGGGCTTGTAAGCAGCAAACTGAAAATTAGAACCAAAGACTGACCTGCTCTAAAGTTCATATTTCCCATAGAGATTATGAATATGTTCAAAATAACATTATGTATAACAATAAAGAGCATAGAAGGTGAAGCTAAGTCAGATTTTTCCAGCAGGTAATTTGGTTTTTGCTGAGATTTGAACTACAAATGGACTATAACCTGAATGCTTAGAACACTCAAATTTTAATGTAATTTTATTTCGTAATTTTTAGATATGTATTCTACTTACCTCCATTATAAGCTGTAGAGATAGATTAATTTATTTATTTTTTTTGTCTAAGAAGCCTTGAGTTCAAAGAGGCCTAAAGTGCACAGATACGTCTTCATATAGTTAGTTGTATACAACTGATTTCATGAAATTTTTTTCACTTAATTCCACTCAATATGCAGCAAGTCATGAAGTCTCTACTCAGAGTTAACTAGAGAATAATAAGAATGAAATATTGCAGATGATCAGAATGTGGCGTGCAGCATCACATCACTTGGAATTTAGGGTGTCAGCTGCTATTTTCAGAGACTTTTTCTAGTCAGTTTTGCAAAATCAATAAAAGAATTTTCTCTATTGATTTTAGTGTTTTTTTGGTCTCTGGCAGAAATCTCAATCACTGAATTGCAAAACTCTTCCTCCACAGTTTATAGTAGTTAACAGCATACCCAGAGGGAGGAAAGAGGAAGGAGGTCTCTATGAAGCGATGTTCCTCTTTCGAAACTGATTTGCTAAGCAAAATCTTTTCTCTAGAGACTGAATTCTCAACATTTTGTAATGCAAAAGGAATGACAATGAGGACTAAAATACTTCTTTATCAAAGAAAAATTGAATTTTGTGCTATTGAATTGCAGTTCGTTTTCTTCTGTAAACTATTTCATGAGTTCCTAAAGCCAATTAATTACTTCTATCAGGAAAGAAGCCTTCATTTTTGTTATTATTATTTTTAAAATCACAACTGCACATGCCAAGGGAAGAAATTTTTTACTTTGTGTGTAAAACCTCATAAGACACAATCCAAGGTCATGTTCCTAAACCTTTGATTTCTATGTCAGAAAATAAGCTACCATTTATCTCAAGAAAATAGCTTACTGATTTGATTTATGTTATATTTTACATAAAATGGATTTTTAAAAACTTAATGTACAGCCAATATATGTAGTATATATTTTCTTTCATGGATTTTGAGTTTTCAGTCTTAGTTTCTAAGGTCTTCAGTTCAGAAAAGTATCTGGCCCCTTAAATTGCCTGGTTTAAAGTTTATATATAGTACAGTATTTAATCCAACCATAATGTAATATATTTTTATTATTTATATTCTGTAATATGCAGATTCATTTAAATTTCTTTTTTAGATGGATAAAATTAGAAGACATATATTTATAATTATAGAAAAAATATTTGGTATCTATTAAATCAAAAAAACTTTTAACACTTTTGAAAAAAATTACTACCAATAGCTCAATAGGAAAAAAAAATTACATAGGCAGTTTAGAGAATAGCACATTCAAATTATCAGTAGAATAAGGAAATATGACCAAGTGATCAAATATAGAATTTTTTTTTTTTAGTTCAACATCTCCTTCTTAGAGAAGGATATATTAAAGTAATGATGATAAAGCTCTCTGTATTCACCAGATCAGAAACAAAAGGATACATGAATTTTATTGCTAAAGTAGATGAAAGAAGAAAGTTACTCACAGATTACTGGTGGATATTTAAAGTGTTATAGGCTTTCTGGTGAAAAATTACGGCAATAGTTTCTTATAAACTACATATATTCTCAATCTAGCACTGTTACTCCTGGGAATCTCTCCCAGGGAAGGGAAGCTAACAATATGTAAGGACACATGGGCAATAATGTTTATTGTAGAGATATTTTAATGACCAAAGACAGAGAAAAATGTGGTTTTTGGTAGGCAATTTTCTGAATAATTAATATGTTCACTGAATAGAATAATATGCATCCATCTAACATAGGGAACTATAGGTCCAACAGATGGCTTGGAGATATTTTCCTGGGGTATTGCTGAGTGAGCAAAATAAAGAAGCAAAAAAGGTACAAAACATGGTCCCAGTTTTATAAAATAATTATTTACAGCACCCTAAATATGATTTTCTGAATTGTGTGTCTGTGTGAGATTACATAACAAAATACTTTTGTCTTTTTTTCCAGAATAATAAGAAAGGCTACTTCTTAGATAATTAACAAGAATAACTTGGAGAGAGGCAGACAGCAGTATCAGGAGGAGGAGGAGGGTGAGGAGGAGAAAGAGGCAGATGGGATGTGAAGCAAAACTGGAAAGAAAAAGAAATTAAGACTTCACATATATTTGATTTTTTTAAAATGTAACAGTAGTGGTTACCCCTAAATAGAAGACCAGGAATGAGGGTGAAGATGGTGAGGGGAAAATTTGTACTGGTGTGTGAATTTTGTTTTTCACAATATTTTCTAAAGGGTTGTAATTATTATTTATTTATTTATTTATGGAGACAGAGTCTTGCTTTGTCATGCAGGCTGGAGTGCAGTGGTACAACCTGTGCTCACTGCAATCTCCACCTCCCAGGTTCCTGCCTCAGCCTCCTGAATAGCTGGAACTACAGGTGTGTGACACCGCACCTGGCTAGTTTTTTTGCATTTTTAGTAGAGACAGGGTTTCACCATGTTTTCCAGGCTGGTCTCGAACTTCTGACCTCAAGTGATCCACCCACTGCATCCTCCCAAAGTGCTGAGATTACAGGTGTGAGCCACTGAGGTTGGCCAAGAGCTTGTAATTTAAATAACAAATAAACAAAAGTATAGTTTGAAAACAAAGAACTAAGCAAGAAAATATGAATATAAATATTCTGTAGAATGAACAAATTATGCATAAATGGGAATTATTCAAAAGTTCTTAAACTTACAAGTTATCAAGTGATGCCCACTTATGCAAGTTCTGGAAGTAGGGAAGGATCCCCTGCGTTTACTATTATTAGCCAGACATGCGCTGTCTGTTCAAAGGATTATCTCACTCGGTCTTCATAAGTGCCCTCTGAGAGAGCAAGTCGCTATTTTCATTCTACAGATGTAGAAACTGAGGCTTAGGGTGATTAAAATGGAATGTGTCAGGAAACTGGTGACATAATGTGGTTGTTACACTTTTATTTATTTTTTGTATTTTTGTTGTTTTTTTTTTTTTTTCATGCCTCCCTTCTTACCACTGGGACTTATGTTTCAGAAATTTACTTATTAGCATCTTAAAATAGAATATATATTGAATATTAGAACCGAATTCTACAAGTAGCCAGGGTGGCAAAGCGTTTTCTGTAAGATAAATATTATAAAAGCATGAAAGACTGGATATAATAACTTTTCTAGGAGAAATGGAAATGGGATAAGGACCAAATTTTACTAAAGTTTAAAACGAACCTTTAGTACTGGAGTCCAAAGAGAGTGGTAGTATTCTAAGAAATCAAAGGGAATGTTGAAGCTTTCTCCAAATAAGGCTAGTCCAACAATAACTTCCTCAACTAATTCCATGTTGCCGTAAGAAATCTAAAAAAATCTAAAAATACACACATACATATGTGTGTATCTAGATGTGTGTATGTATACACATACACATATGTATATACACACACACACACATATATATGTATGTGTATGTGTACATTTTTGAAGCATTTGTGCATTTGGACCTGATGCCCACTGCCCCTAAAGTTTTCAAAGTGTATATCCTCCAAACAAGAATATTCTCCATTTCCAGCATAACCATCACAATTAGGAAACAGGATTGCATACCACCATCTAATCTACACATCGCATTTAAATTTTGTCAGTTGTCTTAGGGGTGCCCTTCATAATCACCCTTTTCCTTTTGTGTAGGATCCAACTCAGAGTTCAGTGATGCATTTCATTGTGATGTCTCTTTAGTTTCCCTATATCAGGAGCAGTTCTTCGGCATTTCCTCATCTTCCATGACATATTTTCAAGAATGTTGGCCTGTCACTTAGTAAGATGTCTCTCAATTTAGGGCATTTGACTTTTCTTCATTATTTATTTTTGGCAGGGATTATCTTCTCATTCATCATATTAAGAGGCATCTGATGTCAATGTGTCTCATTATTAGAGATTTTGACTTTTTTTTTCTTTGATGGAGTCTTGCTCTGTCTCCAGGCTGGAATGCTGTGGTGCAACCCCTGCCTCTCCTGGTTAAGCGATTCTCCTGTCTCAGCCTCCCGAGTAGCTGGGACTACAGGTGTGCGCCACCACACCCAGTTAATTTTTGTATTTTTAGTAGAGAGCTTCACCATGTTGACCAGGATGGTCTCAATCTCTTGACCTCATGATCCACCCACCTCGACTTCCCAAAGTGCTGGGATTATAGGCGTCAGCTACTGCGCCCAACTGAGATTTTGACTTTTATTACCTGGTTTATGAAGTGTCTGCTAAATTTATCTGCTATAAAATTAATAAGTGTTTTGTATTTATTAGCTGAGCTGTATCTTGCAGAGACTTACTTTGAAACCATGTAGACATCATGTTTCTTATTGAAATTTTACCCTCAGATTTAGCATTTCATTTATTCATACCGGAATCAATTATTATGTTTATGAAATGATGATGATTTTCTAATTCTACGATTCCTCTGTATTTATTAGTTTATATTCTACGAAATGCCGACTTACTTATTTACAACTTTAAAGCAGTAGGGACTAATGGCTTTCTATTGCATTCAGTTGGTTGTAATCTATTGCTGTCTTCATTTTTATGCTCAAGTTTTTCCAGGTTCGGCTATTGGGAACCTCTGCAGGCCAGCTCCTGCATCCTTTTGTTATTTTTCCTTCACTGTATAGGCACTTCCTTACTTTAAGCACAAGAGGTGCCTAAAATCAGCTGTTTATGCCAAGAACCCTAATTTGTTTCAGTGGAGAAGGGTAATTAGAAACCTGATCTAGGAACATGGTGGGCTCATTATTATTTTATACCCACACATACTCACAGACACACCGTAACTCTTTCTATGTCCACTTATCTACATATATTAAATACCATGAGTCCACAGTGATACCTTCAATTTCAATCTAATTCACAAGGTTTATGCAATTCTTACTTTTCCTACCTATACCTTCTTTATCTAACTAGAAGAAACCTGGCTTCTGAATATATTTACTTATTTCCTCAATCCTCTGTATGCAACCAGTGTCACTACCACACAGCCCATCTCAATTGAGTCCTGATATCTTCACACATGTTGGGTACTCAGTATCAACACTGCACTCTTCCCTTACGCTGGAACTTCTTATGCATGAAGTCGTATAGTATGTAAACTTTTTTCTCTGGATTCTTCAACTGAGTATAATGTTTTTTAATTCATCCACATTATTGCATTTATCAGTAGTTTTTTCCTTTTTATTGCCAAGAATAATTTCATGGCATTAATACACCATAATTTGTGTATTCATTCTTCTGCTGATCAATATTTTTATTGTTTCCTGTTTGGGGTTATTATTAATGGGACTAGTGTGAACATCCCTGTATAATCTCTATTGTGGACATGTGTTTTCCTTCTTCTTGGGTAGATAGCAAGGTGTATAATTGCTATATTACAATCTTCCAAATAATTTTCCCATGTAGAGATACCACTTACACCAGCTGTGGTTTGAGAGTTCTGGTTGCTTCATATCCTTGCCAACATTTTATGTTGCCTGTGTTTTTAATTTTATCCAATCTAGTGGGTGTGCAGATATTTCTCATTATGGTTTAACATGCATTCCACTATTTGCTAATAACAGTGAGCCCTACTGTATGTGCTTATTGACCATATATCTTCTCTTATTGAGATGCTGATCACCACCAGTTTGAGACTATAATCTTATGACTTTCCCTAATATTTTCCTTAATATGAATCTTATCATCTTGTGTCAATGTAAACCTTTGCCCACTTAAAAAATAGGATGGTTTGTCTTTTGATCATTTATTTGTAAGAGTAATTACATATAAATATTTTCTGGCTACAAGTCTTGTCAGATATGCAAGTTATTTTCTCCCAGTCTGTGCCTTGCCTACTTATTTTCCTAACAGTATCTTTTGATGAGCAGAAAGGCTATCCACTGCCTTCACAATGCAGGAGCGTGGCACCTGACCTCATCAGGGCTCTTCATATTCAGGCTCTGTGCCTTAGATCATGATGCTGCTGAGTTGGCAGGGTCAATAGGCAGTGTCAAAAGTCTGAGTATTCCTAGAAACCATTCCTACACCAGGAGGGCTAACAACAACTTACTTATCCGTATAAATGACTTTACCCACATAATTATAACTCTAATACACTCTCTCTTAGCCAGATGATGAAAATTCTCACAGCCATTTCATTGACAGTTGACATGAGAACTATGACAGAGGGAAGTTGGAATGGAAAGAAGAGTGCCCCCAGTGAATTATGGATAAAATACATTTTTACAAATTTTACAAAATCATATGTTTATATGAACACTGGCTAGGACCCCACCACCACCACCCCCAGGTCTTGGAAGGGGCCTACGCAAGTGATAAGCTATGAAATTATGCTACATTGGTTTCATGGGGAATCTACCTGTGACACTGCCTATGAAGTGACCCACAGTGGCAAAATCTGCAACGTTTATTACAAATTTAACTGGAACCCAGATTATGAATTCTGCTTTCAGGCAAGATAGAATAGTTTTTAGAAGTCTTATCGGCCAGGTGTGGTGGCTCATGCTGTAATCCCAGCATACTGAGAGGCAGAGGCAGGCAAATCACCGGAGGTCAGACTTCAAGACTAGCCCGGCCAACATGGCGAAGCCCATTTCTACTAAAAATACAATAATTTTAACCGACTGTACTGGCACGCACCTGTAGTCCCAGCTACTTGGGAGGCTGAGGTAGGAGAATTGCTTGAACCTGGGAGGTGGAGGTTGCAGTAAGCCGAGATTGCACCACTGCATTTCAACCTGGGCGACAGAGTGAGACTCCATCTCTAAATAAATAAATAAATAAATAAATAAATAACATTTGTGTAACCGATCACAGAGCCATTGAAGCAAAAAGACAAAAAAGTTCATATTCCACGTAGTGAAGAACTATAAAGTTGAGCTGAAGTTGCTTTTTCCTTTGGGGAATGTGCTGATTCTGAGGGGAGTTACACTTGGTTTTTGTTTGTATCTGCCCTCTCCACTTTTTCTGGAGAATAGGATCGTGCTATATTGCCCAGGCAGGTCTTGAACTCCTGGGCTCAAGGTATCCTCCCACCTTTTCCTCCCTGAGAGTTGGGATTACAGGCATGAACTACCACACCTGGTATAATTTGCTAATTCTGGATACAAGCATGAAACCGGTAAAAGGCCCATTAGTAGGAAACAGGGGAAAAGTCCAGAAATTTGCTATTTTTTCAGAGCTAAAGTAACGCAACATCAACATCAGTTGAGATCCTGATACAAAGCAGTTTTCTCTTAGGTGTTTGAAACATTTTTATGTAAGGAGGAACGTTTAAACAGCTATGTCAAAAACCTCTGAAAAACACAGCTGAATTTTCAACTGTCTTATGGTACTGAGGAATCAAAGTTTAGAGTTCATGACTAACCCAGAGAATGAACCCTGGCAAACATACTAGTCTTTCAGTTGAAAGCCCTAAAGGACTAACAAGAGATTGGCCAAGCCTTTCCAATATGGCAACCCAGTACTGCCTCAGTTCCGACCCTGCCTGGATAAATTCCTCTCTGCCTAGCAAAGGAAAAGGTGAACACTGAAAATCAGAGGAAATGACCATAGACTGCATTTACGAATTCCAAGGGCCACATGAAATGAATTTAGGTGAAAACAATATGTATCATTGACTGCCACAAATCTCCACACTCAATAGTTGACCAAATAGAATCTCCCTTCCGGGGAGGTATCAGAGAATAATGTTTCTGTTAAAGACTTGAAAGATGTATTGCCCTCCAGTTGCATTATCTATATAGCCTGAGCACAAAACAAAATGAGACTGGTGAATGACGTGGATCATTGTAAGCTTCATAAGGTGGCAATTTTAATTGATTGTTACTTTGAGTTTGGCTTGTTATCCTAATAGATCACCTTGACACCTGGCACTTGATTTTAGCCCACTGAAACAGATGTTGATCTTTTGATATCCAGAACTGTAAGATAGTACAGTTACGTAGTTTTAAGTCACCAAGTGTGTGGCAATTTGTAAACACTGCCATGGGGAACTAATAAACTAAGTGAGCTAAATTTCAACTTTGGAGAAGAAATTAACTGTATTTAAATGTTCTGCTTCTATCTGTTTACGAATCAACTCATGAGACTATAAGCTTTATGTGTGGCTGAAAGCAAAAGCAAGATCTTGAACCTGTACATCTATAGGTGAGCAATTGTGGCTTTCAGTTGTCATACCCAAGAAAATCCAAAGGTGCTTGATCTGTCTGAAGTAGATTGGAATGCTATATGGAGGCCGCGCTTGCCTTAAGAGAAGTATCTTAGCTGAGACTACCAGATTTTTGCAGCAAAGCCACACCTTCTTTAGCAAAATAATGATCAACTGAGAGAAATAGAAAAATCGTAAATTACTGCTTTAAAAAAAGGACATTCAGGTATTCAGGCTCACAGCTAAATAAAATTAAAAAACGAACACCTCACGTTCTTAATTGTCTTAAGAAATACAGATTATAGATATATGTATATAGAGATATACACATATATATGCATATTTAAATGCAAAACTCTTTAAATGAATTGCTCTGAATTTATTTTATTGATTCTGTTAGCTTTTTATTTTGAAATAATTTTAGACTTCAAACAAAGTTACAAAAATAGTATAGAGAAGTCATTTGGACCCTTCAGTTAGTTTCCCCTAATGTTGATATCTTACATAATCATAGTATAATTATCAAAGCACAGGAAATTACCATTAATAAAATACCATTAAAATTTTGCAAACTGAGCTAGGCACGGAGGCTCATACCTGTAATCCCAGCACTTTGGGAAGCTGAGCGAGAGGATCACCTGAGAATGGAAGTTTAAGACCAGCCTAGCCAACATGGTGACACTCTGTCTCTACCAAAAATACAAAAATTTGCTGGGCACAGTGGTGCGTTCCTGTAATCCCAGCTACTCAGGAGGCTGAGGCAGGAGAATCACTTGAACCAGGGACATGGAGGTTATAGAGAGCCACACTCAAGCCATTGTGCTTCAGCCTGGGTAATGGAGTGAGTCTCCATCTTAAAAAAAGGAGAAAAAATTGCAAACTGTTTCACAGATGTCCTTTTACTATTCCAGGATCTCGTCCAGGACCCCACACTGCATCTAGTTGCTATATCTCCTCAGTCTCCTCCTCCAATCTGGGACAGTTCCTCAGTCTGTCTTCCATGATCTTGACACTTTTGAAGATTATCAGCCAATTATTTTATAGAAGTATCTTCACTTTGGGTTTGTCTAATGTATTCTTATTGTATACATTGAGGGTATACATTTTTGGCAAGAACATTACAGAAGTGTTGAGGCACCTTTTTAGTGCATCATATCAAGAGGTTCACGACGTTTTATTGTGTTTCTATGATGTTTACTTCGAACACTTGGTTAAGATAATTTCTTCCAGGTTTCTCCACTATAAAATTGCCATTTTTCCTTTTTAAATTAATAATTTTTTGTGAGGGAATATTTGAGATTATGCAAATATTCTGTTTCTCATCATATTTTTGCCACTTATATTGGCATCATCAATGATTCTTGCCTGCAACAATTATTCTGTAGCATCTATTTTCTGCTTCTATTACTAATTCTACATTTATTCATTGGAATTCTACAGTAAAGAAGACCTGTTATTTTTCCCCCATTTGCTATTTGTTCAATCATTTATTTAAACTCATATAGACTCATGGGTATTTATTTTATTCTATTTTTTGTAGTCCCAATACTATCATTATTTAACTTACTGCTAAAATTGTCTTAGTTTTGGCCTTTGGGAGCTCCTTCAAGTTGACTCATGTATAACATGCCCCCATCACTATTTGAGAACTTCTGTACTCTGTGTCACCACCAGCTGTTCTAGCATCATCTTGGATTATTACTTCCCCAGCCCTGGAATCAATAATTTTTCTAAGGCTCTCTGGTTCCTTTTACTGGAAAATATATTTAGAAATCAAGATCTTGGCACTAGGTGTGCTCATTGCTACTCACTTGTTATTGCTTCTAGACCCTCTCAATGAACAGAGCTTAGAAATAGTATATATAGGCTGGGCACGATGGCTCACACCTGTAATCCCAGCACTTTGGGAGGCCAAGGTGAGTGAATCACCTGAATTCAGGAGTTTGAGACCAGCCTTCCCAACATAGCAAAACCCCATCTCTAGTATTAATACAAGTTAGCTAGGCATGGTGGCAGATGCCTGTAATCCCAGCTACTCAGGAGGCTGAGGCAGGAGAATCACTTGAACCTGGGAGGTGGAGGTTGTAGTGAGCTAAGATTGCACCACTGTACTCCAGCCTGGGCAACAAGAGTGAAACTCCATCAGAAAGAAAGAGAGAGAGAGAAAGAGAGAGAGAGGAATATGTACATACATACATATATATGTGACGTACTGACATATACATACACACACATATTTTTAGTTCTGTACCTAGCTGCGTGTGTGTGTGTGTGTGTGTGTGACCACAGTTCATACTAATACCAATCCAAATGCCACAGAGTTTATTTGGATAAACTCTCTCCCTTCCTTATTTGGATCTTCTTTCTTGGACAGTGGGAAAGCTGGCTCTCATTATCCATAATATATTTACTTATTTGCTCAATTCTCATACACAAATAGCTTTAGAATTGCTAATCCATACTCCTAGGAATAACAATTTTACTAACTAGATTACAATATTTGTGTCCAGTTCTTTTTTGCATTTAGTTGCTGTATCTCCTTAGTCTCCTTTACCCTTAGATGAGTCTATCCTTAAAAAATAGTCAAGATACTCTTTTCCCAAAGTTAATTAGGTGAGTTTTTTTTTTTTCCTTACCCTCTTTAACTTCGTTTCATTTGCTCATTTGTAATACAGGTGGGTTAATTTATTACTCTCTGTATTTCTTTTGGGTACCTCCCATTCTAGTTGGCTTTAATTATTTATTTAAACCTGAATATGTGAAGCATTATTATGGCAATAAAAGTAAGAACACACAAAATGTTATATGTACTTGGAGAAGCGTCACTCCCCCTCAGGCTTTCCATTCCACTCATTCTCCCATTTTTTTTAATACTCTTTTCCATATCATCACTTCCTCCAACCCTGTGGGTAACTAGTCTCATTAGTTTCTGGTTTATCATTCCTGTATTTCTTTTTGCATAAAGGGGCAGATATGTGGATAGTTTATTGCATGTCCTTCTTTCTTATATGAAAGGTAGTATAGGTTGAGTGTGGTGGCTCACACCTGTAATCCCAGCAATTTGGGAGGCCAAGGCAGGTCGATCACTTGAGGTCAGGAGTTCAAGACCAGCCTGGCCAACATGGCAAAACCCCACCTCTGCTAATTATACAAAAATTAGCTGGGCGTGCCCATTTTCTAGTTGGATTGTTTTTTCACTGTTGAGTTTTGACAGTTTTTAAAATATAGTCTAGTTAGGAGTCTTTTGTAAGACACATGTTTTGGAAATATTTTCTCCCTGTCTCCAGCTGGTTTTTTATGCTCTTAACAGGGCCTTTCACAGAAAAAACATTTTCAATTTTCACCATGTTGGTTAACTTATTTTTTTCCTTTTATGGATCATGCTTTTGTTGTTATGTTTTAACATTTACTGAGATTCTTGAATATGTTGGCTGATGTTTTTCATTGGTTTTGAAAAATTCTTAGCCATTATCTCTTCAAGTTTTGCTTATGTCTTGTATTTTCTCACTTCTCTTTCTGTATCTTAAATTATTTGTATACGTCTATACATAATTATGTTTATAATTTGTTTTATTCTTTTTTCTTTCTTGTTGTCAGTTTGAGGTTTCTTCTACTTATTTGTCTTCCAGTCACAATTCCTATTTTATGAGGTTGAACAAAGACTGCAGGGTTTGGGTTTTTCTTTTGTTTTCTTTTTGCCTTGAAAAATGAATTACGTTTATAAATTTTTAAAAATAATGTCAACTTTTATCTTAGATTCAGGAGATACATGTGTAGGTTTGTTACATAGGTATGTTTCATAACGCTGAGGTTTGGGGGTCTGACGGATCTTGTCATCCAGGTATTGAGCATACTACCCAATAGTTAGTTTTTCAACCCTTGTTTTCATCCCTCTTCCCTTGTAATCCCAGTGTCTATCTTTATATCTGTGCATACTCAATGAACATGCTGTATTTGGTTTTCTATTCCTGCATTAATTTGCTTAGGATAATGGCCTCCAGCTCCATCCATGTTGCTGCTAAGGACATAAGTTTTTTATGGCTGCATAGAATTCCATGGTGTATATGTACTACATTTTCTTTATCCAGTCTACTCTTGACTGGCACCTAGGTTGAGTCCATGTCTCTGCTATTGTGAACAGTGCTGCAATGAACTTATGAGTGCAAGTGCCTTTTTGGTAGAATGATTTTCCTGTGGATACGTAACCAGTAAGGTGATAGCTGGGTTTAATGTTTGTTGTGTTTTAAGTTCTTTGCAAAATCTGCAAACTGCTTTCCACTATGGCTGAACTAATTTACATTCCCAACAATAGCGTATAAGCCAGACTGATTTTGTAATTTGTCATTATTTTGCCTTTTATTTCTAGAATGTATATTTTATTTCTTTTTGTATATTTCAATTCTCTGGTGAAAATTCTACAAGTTTATGTATTTTATCCATATTTTTCTCTAACAAAATAATCATAGTTATAATCAAATATTTGTTTGCTAACCTTAAAGTCTGGCTCATCTAGGGATCTCTTTAAAAGCTTTTGATTATTGATTATACGGTCTTCTTGCTCTTCTTGTGTCTAGTAATTTTTTATTATATGCTAGATATTGTGTAAGTAGACAATAGGAACACTAGATGATGCTACTTTCCACCAAAGGGGTTTCTCCTTTAGGTAGATCAAGTAAGCGGCTTTTCACCCACTTCACTGTCCTTTACCCCTACTTTCATATCTCCTCACATACCAACCATAGTAAGCATTCTGATTCTTTCATTTTGGTAAATTCTTCTAAAATTTCCCTTTTCCTCTCTCTCTATGTAAATTTTGTTTTTTTTTTATCAATAATTCACTCCTTAATCGTCCATCTCTCTAAATTTTTAAAATAAATTGAAATCAATATAGACTAAAATAAGTGCTAAAGTCAAACTACAAATAAAGAACTTCTGGAATCCTGACAAATACACAGGGAGGAATAGCTGTATTAGTCCATTTTCATGCTGCTGATAAATACATCGTCAAGAATTGGGGGGAGAAAAAGGCTCAGGCCGGCGTAGTGGCTCATGCCTGTAATTACAGCACTTTAGGAGGCCCAGGCGGGCAGACCACAAGGTCAGGAGTTTGAGAACAGCCTGGCCAACATAGTGAAGCCCAGTCTCTACTAAAAATACAAAAAATTAGCTGGGTGTGGTGGCAGGCACCTGTAATCCCAGCTACTTGGGAGGGCTGAGGCAGGAGAATCACTTGAATTTGAGAGGTGAAGGTTGCAGTGACCCGAGGTCACACCAGTACACTCCAGCCCAGGCAATAGTGTGAAACTCTGTTTCAAAAAAAAAAGGTTTAATGGACTTACAGTTCCACATAACTGAGGAGGCCTCACAATCATGATGGAAGGCAAGGAGGAGCAAGTCACATCTTACATGGGTGGCAGCAGGCAAAAGAGAGCTTATTTAGGAAAACTCCCATTTTTAAAACCATCAGATCTTGTGAGACTTATTCACTATCACAAGAACAGCATCGGAAAGACCTGTCCCCATGATTCAGTTACCTCTCACTGGGTCCCTCCCACAACACCTGGAAATTCAAGATGATATTTGGGGGAAGACAGAGCCACACCATATCAACAGCCAAGTGCAACAGGAAGAATTTTTCACCTGGGCCTTGATTCTTTTAGTATTATTTTTATAAGATGAACATCCTCATCTGAAAGAATGTCATAAGGAAAGAGATATAACTAAAGAAATAATTATAATTATCAAAGATCTACTGTATGTCAGGGACAATGCTAAATATTTAATATTTCTTACCTTATTTAACTCTCACAACAACTCTTCAAAGCAATTTTTCTTTCTAGAGATAGTAAATGAGCCTTCCTAATTTTTAAGCTTGCAGTGATTTTTTTCTGAGCTAGAGTTCAAGCCATTCTCCAAAGGCTATTCTTCTTCTTTCTCTTTATTCTAGAGATGATTTAAATTCTTATTGTTTATGAAAAATGGTCAGTAGTTTAATGCATTTGGAGTATAAAACAAATAGGTGCTCTTTAGATAGAGGTGAAAATGTGAAGTTGGTATACAACCACACCAGTATTAAATAATTTACATGTATTTCTCTAGACAGAGTCACTTCAGGACTTTAAATATGGGCATGACAACACCTATATTTTAGGAAGGCTCCTTTTGTAGCAAAGTGAAAGATGGCTTGAGGTAGCAAGACACTAGAGATGAACAAAGGAACAGGTTAGTATAACAAAGCATGCAAGAGTTAATAAGCTACTGTGCTAGACAAGAGAAATAGAAACAAAAAAGTTAGTTGGTGCTATGAAAGAGATGTTATACGTAGACTTAGAAACTTATTGAACATGAGCATTCAGGGAAAGAGATGACTAAAGAAAATGGCGGTGTTTCAAGACTTGTTGACTGGACAAATCACAGAGAGATGAAAATCAAAAACAGCAGGTTTGGAAAATAAAGTTTGAAGAAATAATGGACATTTGACATCAAATTTTATAAATAATTGTGATATAACTATTATAAATAATTTGTTCTTCACTTCCACAAAAGCTATAATGATAGTAATTAAATTGTAATAAAAAATTTGATTAAACATAATTGCATCTGATAGAAAAGATGACTGATGTAGCTTTCATTTCTTTTCCTGAAGACATTCTATAATGTCATATTACAAAATATTAAGTCATAGGGTAATATGTTGGGAAGTACTTCTTGCAATCACATAAAACCTTTGGATTGTATTATTTTAGTTCACAGAAAGCAGCTTTCCATGACTATAATATTTCCATCAGTTACAAGTTTAAATATATTTGTAATGAGTTAGGAATGGTGGTGGGCCAAGGGTGAATAAAAGGGATAGAAGTGAGTTGGCAAAAAAATAAATTTAAATATTGCTTCTAAATTTGCTTCTTTAATAACAATATCCCTTCTTGAGTTAACTGCACCCATGAAGTTAACTCTCTTTCACTTCTCAGAGGGACTCATTATCTCAGATAGGAAATTCTTGAGAGCATCAAATTCTCTAGGTATTTCCCCCTAGTTTCCAAGAGAAAATATTAGGCTAAGAGATAGTAATACAAGCTAAAAACTGAATCTAAGCATAGAAAGCAATTCTCAGGAGGAATAGTTCATCTGATCATGCCAAGAAGTTTGTTGGCATACAGAATTAATATTGATTAATTTTGAGTACACATCTATGTGTTTCAGTATTTTTGTTTAAAGAAAAAAATAGTTGTATGTCATTTGTTTATAAGTTAGTGGAGATGATAATATTATCATTGTTTCTAGCTAATATATACTATCCCTACTTGTACAGTTTGTGGTATTAAGACCACATGACTTTAATAATGTTTATATTTAAAACATAGTATTTGACATAGTAATGACCAGATATTTTCTGTTCTATTGACAAAAGTACCTGGAAATGGTCACTGAAGTTAGTAGACCACATAATATTACAATTTAAATAACATTTTAAATGTACAAAGTGCATTTATATGATGCAGCTCATGTGTATCATTAACTAAAACCTTTGGCTGCAGAGGTAAAATGTAAAATTTATCTCCCTTAGAAGTCTTTGATAGGTAAATATAGAACATATGCTTTTGAGATGCAGTTGCTTCTGTATTGTTTACCTTATGACTATAACAGAGAATCAAGTGATCTGAAACAATTGCATACCATTGTTTACTACCTTTTTTAAAAACCAAAACTTCTTAATTTATTCTGACTTAGCTGATGTCATTTGTCAGTCAGATTTTAACTCTCTTAAAATAATTTTATACCATATTTGGCAATTTGAGATAAAATTGTTATAATATTTTTGGCCTATTTTTTGTATTAATTTTAAACGTAAAAAATCAATCTTTTTTCTTTTTTTAATTCACCCTCCTCTTGATATATCTATATTTGTCTTACATAGAAAAATATTCAGGTTAAACTTTATTGTTAAGGATCTTAAAACTGCATAGAAAATTAATCTTAAGTAAACAAAATGGTAAAAGCACTTTAGTAATAGCACTTCTTTGCAGTACATGTACTAAGCAAGTGGTAGAGGATATATATAGACCACAAAAAGAAACCAAAGCACACGTATATCCTGGTACATCTTTTCTGTAACTCTAGGTTCTGCTCTCAACTAAGTACAAAGTGGCCACTTTTGGTACCTTTATGCTTATTACCAAGTACTGGTCTTGATGATGAAAATAGACTCAGTGAAGACTCAGTACTGTCTCTTGTCTCTCCTGGTTGAATCTGCAGTGTGTGTGTGCAAACCTGTGTGTGTGTCTGTGTGTGCTGGGAAGAGTGATATTTCCTCTGAGACCATATACTCTCCCAAACTTTGTTAGGGATAATTAGTGAAGGGAGTTTTTGAAAAGGAGTTTTACTCCATAGGGTGTTCAGAAAAGGAAGTATCCAATCCCTTATCAACTCGGAAACCTGTAAGGAGATCTTCTTTCTCAGGCTTGAGTCTTTAAGTGTTTCCTACACCGGTGTACATCGGAGACCCTCCAGCTTCCCTCATGCTGCTCCTTATCTGGGGCTGGGAGGTGGAGTATGTGGATGTACCTCATTGCTGTACCTCAGGTGATATAACTATTGTGTGTTCATCAACATTCTCTCTTCATCCACTCAGATTCAGCTCTGCTAGGTACTATTACCCCTTTGTCTTTCTCCCATTCTTTTGGATTTTCTAAATTTCATCTTTCTCCTCTCCTTGTCTGCACTCTGGTCATCCCATTTGGACTTCCAAGTGAAGTCCCAAGGAAGAGAAGCAACACAGACGTGGCGTTTTTCTGAGGTCGCAGTCATATTTGGTAAGTTAATGATCCTGTGTAGCAAGAAATGTGACTACGGCCTCTAAACTACCTGAGGATCTGGTTTCCCTAGAACCTTAGGCTATGGCCAAAATCATGGACAATTACATGTATTATGCCAATACCTCACAGTCTGACTATGTACTTTATTTACATAGATTTGGTCAAATTATAAAGATTGTGGTTTAATATCATTAATGTTGGGAGGAAGCTAGAGAGAAATTTTTGAGCTCATTAGTGGAGTTCTTACCAAAAAAAAAAAAAATTTAGAAAGTAGAACCTACTGAACTGGAAAATCTTAAGAATAAAATTATGAACTGTGGTTCAGCACTGCATGAGAGTATGTTGAATAATGAGCTCTCAGTAACTGTGAGTGGTAAGTATTGATACTGGGACTTTGAACCCCAACATGGAGAGTCAATGAAAGAAACATAAAATGTTCTTCTGGGTTTCTTATGACTTTGAATTTACCTCATTTTCCATTTGGTACAGAATGAGCAGCCTGTCTAGCTATGAAGTGTGTCCACATGTTTCTTAACCCTGGGACTTTATAATCCATTCCTCCAAACTATCTAAGCAGTAAATCCCCATTCTGGTTCTTTATAAGCTAATTAGCCAATAGTTGGTATTGGAGCATTATTTGGTTCAGTTTTTTAAAAATACTGTGAAATTTAAATTACCTGGTCATGGACACAGAAGTTATTCAAGAAGACAAGTTTGTCTTGTTTTCCAAAAGAATAGTAACACATTTAAATGCCAGAATCTACCAGCTGCATCACTAATTAAATAGTTAATATGTATGGCTCTTGTGAGAAAACGTTCATGTCACTGTGTTTAGAAGCCATTCTACTGAATTCAAATATAAATAGACATACACATATCATTTAAAATAATATTCCTGGCACACAAAGAAATTATGCATTAGTTATTTAAAGTCCATAAACACAGGAATGCAGTCCTCACAAATGAAAGGCTTGATAAGGAAGAGTAATGATTGAATTGGTGTGAACATATAAGGAGAAAGGCAGTGAACACATGGCTTAACTGCTTTGAATTAGAATGAAAAATTTGTGAGGATAATCCTAGTTTAATAATCCCTGGTTAATTTGAGAAAGAAGAAAAAAAATAAAACAACTTGGGTTTATGACATTCTACTTTATGGTCTATAAACATTCATACACATACATACAAGTCATAGGGAAAATGCTGATTATGATAACTATGGAATGAGACAGTCACTGCCAATCACAGTTCTGCAAAGACTATGGTGACTTAAATTAAGTGTCAAAGTTTTAATGTATAAAATCTTAAAGCTGTTGTTGTGAACACATGCCATAACATGATTTAATTATGGCAAAGCATTCTTATAACAGTGGATTTGAACCCTATTTTGAGCCTCTATATAACTGAGAGATACAGAAGATTCACTTTTAAGGAGTCACAATGCTATTACTTTTTACTAACTGCTTAGTTTGAAAAATATTCAAAAATATTAGTAAGTGGGACTCTGCCTTTAGTTAATTAACATTATATAGTACATTCACCTTAAGACCTAAAATCATCATCAAATAATTAAAAATGTAAAGAACAAAATGTTTTTGTTCTATAAGATCATAGGAATCAGCTAAATAAAATATTCAAAGTGGATTCTTTGTGAGAATAAAATGCTGAATATTAGTTCCACTGGGATTGAGTTTGGGGAATCGCCTAATTTCTGTCTTTTCCATCTGTATGCAAAAGCATTCCCAACATCAGAAAAGTCACTCAATTCCAGGGTTTAAATACACTTCGGTGATGTAAAACATACTTTTATCACAGAGGCTTTGGATAGGCTGAGGATACTGAAGTGTTGATGTAAGCGTTTCATTGCTGTCTTGTCTGACACATGTATGTCAGGGTCATACCCACTAAATAAAATGAAAGGATCAGAGAGGTAGATGTGAACAATTATGAAGCAATCTCCTTCCTAAAATTTTGCTTGATCACTTGCACCCTGTTGAGTTTAGGTATGACTCTAGGTTTTCCAGTATTGATGAGACAATACTTAGAATGAGATTTCACCTAATAGCAAGCCTGGCTCTCTGATCCAGAGATACAAACCACTATTTTTTTTTTCTTTTTTTTTTTNAGCAAAACTCCATCTCAAAAAAGAAAAAAAGCAAAGAGGGAAGGAAAGAATGGAGTGAAGTGCATCTTATTGTTTGTTTGAGACAGGGTCTCGCTCGGTTGGCCAGGCTGGAGTGCAGTGGCATAATCATGGCTCACTGCAGCCTCGAACTCCCAGGCTCAAATGATCCTCCCACCTCAGCCTCCTGAGTAGCTGGGACTACAAACACGTACCACCACACTCAGCTATTTTTTTTCTTTTAGAGATATGGTCTCACCGCTCCTGCCTTTCCTTCCTCCTCTTTCCTTACCTCCCTTCCCTAAGGCTTCCGGCTTAAAAAAGAGAGAGAGAGAGAGATGGTCTCACCGTGTTGTCCAGGCTGGTCTGGAACTCCTGGGCTCAAGCGATCCTCCCGCCTCAGCCTCCCATGTATTAATAGCTGGGACTACAGGTGCACACTACCATACCCTGCTTTTTTTTTTTTTTATTATTTTGGTAGAGACAAGGGTCTCACTATATTGCCCAGGCTGGTCTCACACTCCTGAGCTCAAGTGATCCTCCTGCCTTGGCCTCCCAAAATGCTGGGATTGCAGACATGAGCCTGATACTGATCTTGAGCCGTGAAGGAGTGTTTACACATGTTGAAGGAGGAAAGAGACACAGAGAGGGGAATTACATCATCCAAATAAGTTGAGTCACTGGAAAAGCTACATCCAGGTCTCTTTGGAAAATGTAGACCCACACCTCAGTGTGTACACCTGGGGGATTGTGTAAGAGTTGCAAGGTACAGGCCAGATGTGGTGGCTCACACCTGTAATCCCAGCACTTTGGGAGGCCTGGACAGGCGGATCACCTGAGGTCAGGAGTTTGAGACTAGCCTGGCCAACAGAAGTGAAACCCCGCCTCTACTAAAAATACAAAAACATTAACCAGGCACAGTTGCAGGCACCTGTAATCCCAGCTACTTGGGAGGCTAAGGCAGGAGAATTGCTTGAACCTGGGAGGCGGAGGTTGCAGTGAGCTGAGGTCACGCCACTGCACTCCAGCCTGGGCAACAGAGCAAAACTCCATCTCAAAAAAAGAAAAAGCATTGCAAGATACAGTCTCACTATGTTGCTCAGATGACTAGTCTGGAATTCCTGGAGTTGAGGAAATGACCACAATAAGTGATCCTCCCATCTCAGCCTCCCAGAGTGCAAGGATTAGAGGCAGAAGCTACCGTTCCAGTTTGCAAGGTAAGTTTGTGGAGTTGGGGCGCATACCGGCTGAGTGTCTCTGAGGCAATGTTGTGTACTCAGGTGGACGCATGCACGCGTGGATACTTCCAGTTGAGTAACAGCATAGGGTAATATTTAACTCGCTTGGCTTCAAATCCCAGCTCTCCTCTGCTGGCTACATGACCTTGAAATCTCTCCATCTCTCTGCCTCCATTTCCCCGTATATGAAATGGGACTCACACCAATGACCACCTTGTGGGACTGTTGTCCGGAATCAGGGAGCCAGAATAGTGCGTGGTGTACAGCAGGTGCTCAGTCGGACCCACCATCATTGCTGCCAGTGAGCTGAGAGTGGGGTGCCTCCTGACGGTGTATGAGGGTTGATCTTGTTTTGGGGGAAAAAGGCAGGCTGGGCGGGGCTCAGTGGCTGACACCTGTAATACCAGTGCTTTGGGAGGCTGAGGAGGGCAAATCACTTGAGTTCAGGAGTTCAAAACTAGCCTGGGCAATATAGTAAGACCCCGTCTCTACTAAAAATACAAAAATTAGCCGGGTTGGTAGCGGACACCGGTAGTCCCAGCTACTCAGGAGGCTGAGGCAGGAGAATCACTTGAACCTGGGAGGCAGAGGTTGCCGTGAGCAGAGAGCGTACCATTGCACTCCAGTCTAGGCAATAGAGACTCGGCCTCAAAACAAAAACAAAAAAACAGGCATTCAGGCAGGCAGGAACATGTGTTGCAAAATTTCTAGGCTGGAAATGACTGCAATGGTCATCGGAAGGAAAACTGCCAGATTACATAACTCACAGAATCAGTTTTAAAAATTAAGCAGTGTCTGGGCGTGGTGGCTCACCCTGTAATCCCACCACTTTGGGAGGCCGAGGTGGGTGGGTCACCTGAGGTCAGGAGTTTGAGACCAGCCTGGCCAAGATGGTGAAACCCCGTCTCTACTAAAAATACAAAAATTAGCCAAGCATGGTGGTGGGTGCCTATGATCCCAGCTACTCTGGAGGCTGAGGCAGAAGAATCACTTGAACCCAGGAGGTGGATACTGCAGTGAGCTGAGATCGTGCCACTGCACTCCAGCCTGGGCGACAAGGCGAGACTCTGTCAAAAAAAAAAAAAAAATTAAGCAGTAAACATGTCTGAATCATCTCTCAAGAGATCTCCAAGTGATAAGAGAACAAGGCACTTGGACTCTGCCTCCTCTACTGTTTCAAAAATTAAAGTCTTTAGTGGGAAATGGGCCTTACCTATCACATTGTGTGTCTGTCCTGTTTGAAGTGTATGTTGAAAATTTGGCTTGATTGTTGTATGTAATTGCTTTTTTGGGCAGATCACTTACAAAACCTTTAAAAGAGGCAAGGTGTGGTAGCTCATGCCTGTAATCCCTGCACTTTGGGAGGCCGAGGCAGGGGGATCACTTGAAGTCAGTAGTTCGAGACCAGTCTGGCCAACATGGTGAAACCCCGTCTCTACTAAAAATACAAAAATTAGCCGGGCATTGTGACGCATGCCTGTAGTCCCAGCTACTCAGGAGGCTGAGGCAGGAGAATCGCTTGAACCCGGGAGGCAGAGGTTGCAGTGAGCCAAGATCATGCCACTGCACTCCAACCTAGGCAACAGTGAGACTCTGTCTCAAAAAAAAAAACTTTAAAAGAATAAATAAGTGACGGGAAAAAAAAGAAACGAAAGCAAGGTGCTGCTATGTACAGAATGCACGCTTTGGGGTTCAGAGCAGAAATAGGTTTGTATAAAACATTTCAGTAAGATATGCAAAAACTGAGGGACTTTTCATGGTATATGATTTTGCCTACTTGCATTTTCCATGGATTAATTTTCTTTGCTTTGTTTTCTACTTTTTTTTTTTTTAACATTAAGCACAGAATGGTGGTCAGCTTTCACACATGCAAAAAGAAACCAGTGGCCAGAGCCGTTTGGAGGAAGGAAACATTTAGCACCTAGTGACATCAAAGGCAGGAAATGGTGTTTCCCTGCTAAGGGCAGTGGAAGGGGAAGGCAGGGACGGGGAAGACCCAGGCAGACCCAGGGCAGACCCAGGAACCCCTTCAAAGAGTATGAAGACACAGCTCACGGTGCTGGGAAGTCAGCCCACCTCAGAAAGGGAATCTCAGCAGGGTAACCACCTGGAAAGAACTTTCCAACTCCCCCAGGGGAAGGACACAATTCACAGACACCAGAACACAAAGGGCACCCCCATTCTAGATATATACAATTACCTAAACGGAGACAGACATACACGCAATCTCACACACACACACACACACACACACACACACACACACACACACCTGGACGCACAATTATAAATACACAACAACAACCATCAAGGCAAGCCACAGATCAGGTGTGGTGGCTCACGCCTGTAATCCCAGCACCTCGGGATGCCAAGGCAGGCAGATCATTTGAGATCAGGAGTTCAGGACCAACCTCTCCAACACAATGAAACCCCATCTTTATCAAAAATACAAAAAAGAAAGAAAGAAATTAGCTGTGCATGGTGATGCACGCCCATAGTCGCAGCTACTCAGGAGGCTGAGGTGGGAGAATCACCTGAACCCAGGAGGCAGAGGTTGCAGTGAGCCGAGATCGCACCACTGCACTCCATCCTGAACAACAGAACGAGATTCTGTCTCAAAAAAAAAAAAAAAAAAAAAAAAAAAAAAAAAAAAAAAAAAAAAAAAAAAAAAACCAAAACCAAAAAAAAAAAAAAAAAAAAAAAAAAAAAAACCATCCCAAATACTATGCTCCTCAGACCAGATAATGATTTAATCTGTACCTATTAAAATTTTGGGTTAAGCATCCCACATATCCAAGGAAGTTTCCATTCTACTATTTTACCAGTCATTCAGTTTTGAAGGACTAGATCTGTGCTACTCACCGGCACTCATCTTTCTCTCAACAGGTAATATGTAGCCACAGGTGATGGAAAAGGGTAATACGAGTTCTTTCGAAGGCTTCATCCTGGTGGGCTTCTCTGACCGTCCCCACCTAGAGCTGATCCTCTTTGTGGTTGTCCTTGTCTTTTATCTGCTGACTCTTCTTGGCAACATGACCATCATCTTGCTTTCAGCTCTGGATTCCCGGATGCACACACCAATGTATTTCTTTTTAGCAAACCTCTCATTCCTGGACATGTGTTTCACCACAGGCTCCATCCCTCAGATGCTCTACAACCTTTGGGGCCCAGATAAGACCATCAGCTATGTGGGTTGTGCCATCCAGCTGTACTTTGTCCTGGCCCTGGGAGGGGTAGAGTGTGTCCTCCTGGCGGTCATGGCATATGACCGCTACACTGCAGTCTGCAAACCCCTGCACTACACTGTCATCATGTACCCACGTCTCTGTGGACAGCTGGCTTCAGGGGCATGGTTGAGTGGCTTTGGCAATTCTCTCATAATGGCACCCCAGACATTGATGCTACCCCGCTGTGGGCACAGACGGGTGGAACACTTTCTCTGTGAGATGCCAGCACTAATTGGCATGGCCTGTGTAGACACCGTGACGCTTGAGGCACTGGCTTTTGCCCTGGCAGTCTTTATCATCCTGGCACCACTCATCCTCACTCTCATTTCTTACGGTTACATTGCAGGAGCAGTGCTTAGGATCAAGTCAGCTGCTGGGCGACAGAAGGCCTTCAGCACTTGCAGCTCCCATCTAATTGTTGTCTCTCTCTTCTATGGTACAATCATATACATGTACCTCCAGCCAGCAGATACTTATTCCCAGGACCAGGGCAAGTTTCTTACCCTTTTCTACACAATTGTCACTCCCAGTGTTAACCCCCTGATCTATGCACTGAGAAATAAAGATGTCAAAGAGGCCATGAAGAAGGTGCTAGGGAAACGGAGTGCAGAAATATAGGAAGGGGTGATTAAATTTTAGGATTGTGTTTTGACCCATCTTCTATATATGTTGTTAGACCTAGCAAATAAAGGAATGTTTTGGCATTGCAGACTGAAGAGACATTTAATGAGATGGGGAATTCAATGGTTTAGCTAGGTCAAGAAAGTATGGGCTGAGAGCAGTGGCTCACGCCTGTAATCCCAGCACTTTGGGAGGTGGGAGTATTGCTGCCTGAGTCCAGGCATTTGAGACTTACGTGAGCAACATACTGAGACCCCCATCTCTGTGAAGAATTTAAAAAGTTAGCTGGGCATGGTGGTGCATGCCTATAGTCCCAGCTACTCAGGAGGCCAAGGTAGGAGGATTGCTTGAACCTGGGAATTTGAGGCTATAGTGAGCCACATTCATGCCACTGTACTCAGCCTGGGTAACAGAGTAAGACTCTATCAGAAAGAAAAAGAGACAGGGAGAGAGAGGAAGGAAGGAAGGAAGGAAGGAAGGAAGGAAGGAAGGAA
>NW_016107996.1:72808-80133 GCF_001604975.1 Cebus imitator
GGGAGGGAGGGAGGGAGGGAGGGAGGGACGGAGGGAAGGAAGGAAGGAAGGAAGGAAGGGGTAAAGGGTAATATTCCTCCTGAATTGACAATCACGTGTATTCCTTTCAAGTCCTTCTAAATCAAGCATTTATCACCAGAAGGCTCCAAAATATTGGCCGTGAATGTAGACACCAGGTATTTTTGTTCCTATACTAGTTTTTACTATCGTTGTTTAGTAGGTTCTCAACAATATATGAAAAGAAAAATCTTAGAAGGACTTAGTAGGCCCTCAACAATATGTGAAAAGAAAGATCTTCGAAGTAGTGCTGAAGAAACACTTACTTTTTTTCGGAAAAATTCCAAAAAGTGTGCTTTTTAGTGCCAAATGCTTGAATGAGAGCCAAAATAAATTGTTTAATTATCCAGCTTTAGTACCTTCAACACCATTATCAACTGTGGATTCTGCACATTTTGAATCATTTATATAATGGAGTTTAATGACATTTATTTTAGATTTTTTGCAGTAGAGAATCAAGAAGAAAAGGAGATAAAGCAAGACCATGAAGTGTTTGCTTTACATAGAGGGAAGAATTTTTTGTTACTACTCGATCCTTGTTATTATTACTTGTTAATGATAAAATAGAGTAAGGAGACTTCTTGATTAAAATGTTTGAAGATTATTAATCCCCACTTTTCCCATATGTTATCAGGAAAACCTTGAAGAGAGGCAGAGAGAAATAAGATTAATTCTGGGGGACTGTTAGAATTTTATGACTGGGTATTCCCCAAGTGTTGATTTATTCACATTTACATTAATGATAGCAGTACCTCAACAGTCATCAGGGAAGTTGATTTGAGTGGTTTGTGTCAAATGAATGGATGTCCACCTTAAAGGCAAGTATGTTTCTTCAGATCTGACATATCATTTGAATCAATCTCATCTCAAAACTTGGGAAAACGTCTATTATGTTAACCTTTCCACAAATGAATAAGGATTCTAAAATTTGGGAGTATTTCTAGCAGTATCATTAGGAACTGGATTAAAAAATGGTTTTAGCAATTTCTCATTTAAGCTCCCTCAGTGAATTTAAGAAATGTCAGGTAAATCTAGAAGCCTTAGAAAATATACCACATAGCTAAAGTATTTTCCTCAAAGTATATAATTGTCAGATACAAGGTGCATATTTACCTCTTTTTGAGCCCTAACTCTTGTGTTTTATCCAGGTGGATTATATTATATTTTATTTAGATTAGTTAGGGTTTATGAGAATGAGTTTTTGGTTTGGTTTTGATTGTGCATGATATTCTGTTATTTCCATAAGAAGGCAGAAAAATTAGAATATATTTGATTCTTCCTATTTTGTTACACTGAGTAAAATATGATGTTTGGCCATGGTGATGTTTATTAAAGGGATCAATTCAGCCAACGGAATTTGGAAACCCATGGCTTAGGATTTTCCATCTCTTCTACTAGAAAACAACTTGTAATATGTGCCTTACTAGCATGTATATACTATACATTTCTAAATAAATAAAAATTCTTTTAGAATCATTCTCTTAAAAACAATGATAATATTAATTTTTTATAATCTCTATACTGTTTAGACATGCATTACTTTAGAATTAATAGGTAGGACAGAAGATTAAGAAACAGAGTATAAATCCCTATAAATACACTGATTTTGGAAGCACCCTGTGGAATTTCTGACTAATTTTCTTCAAAACTTTATTTTCCCCCCACCAGCTTTATGTTAATCACACTCTACTCTGAAAAACTTAGAACCACTATTATAGGTTTTAGGGAGTAATGAGTTTCAGATCTCAAGAGAAAATGTCACGATGTCCTTAGTGACATTAACACGGCCCAGCATCACCTTTTACTTAGTTTGTAGGATAGTTTATAAAGTTGACATAGTTTACTTAGGCATAAAGTGAAATAAATCAAATATATTCTAATAGTTCTGCCTTCTCATGGTAATCACAAAGTACTGCCCATAATTTTTTAAAAATAGCAGAAACATTTCATTTTTATCCTCTACAAATTCTTCCTTTTGCTAATCTATGACTCATTCTTACAGACTGGTCTTTTACAGAGACAGAGCAGATGGAGCTTTAGACACAAGAACATCAGGATTCTACTCACTGTACACAATTGCATATCTCTTAGCCATGCTGCTTAAACTACAAGAGAAATAAATATTACATATAAGCCTCTGTGTGTGCTTTTGTACTCACTGTAATTTTAAATTATGATCTATAAGAGGACAGCTCAATAAGTGACTGTTAATCAGATTATCACATCACTTTCCATCTTGTCTTGATGGGTAGTACAACAGCCATGAAGGCAACTGTCACCTATTTTACATTTTGTATATTTTCAAGGTTTTCTTCCTCATTTATCCATTCAGCAAATTTATAATTAGTACCTACTATGCACCAGGCATTGTTCTAGGTATTGGAACAAAATATGCAAAAATACACACCCACAAAATCATCATAGCAATGAGCTTGCATTCTAGTGGAGAAGAAAGAAAACTGACAAATACAAGGAACATGGTAGTAATACCTTTATAAGTGTTATGAAGATAAGTATAACAGAGAAGGGTGGGAGAAACTATGAAGGGCTGCAATTTCAAATGGAGGAAGTCAGGGAAGACCTTAGAAAGCAGGTTCAAGCAAAGATCTGATGGAGATAAGCAAAGAAAGCCCTTCTGTGGGAGAGTGATCCTAACAGAGGGAGTAATGAGCACAATATTTTTTTCCTCGGGAAAATGAGGAGGAACCAGAGAAAGGGAATGAGTGAGCAAGCAGAAGACCAAGAGCAGGTGTATCCTGAAAGAGCACAAAGTGTTTCCAGAAGTAAGGAGTGATCGATTGTCTAATACGTGACTAGTAGGTCAAGTGAGGTTAGAAGTTTCATGTTGTTATGGGAATCACAAATATGCAGTTCCTAGGAGAAAGCTTTGCAAAGCCCCCTTCACGTGATGTGTGCTTTCATAAGCTCCTCCTACTTCATTCCACTCCTCTCATCATAATATTCCCCCATCCAATAATAAGCAGTCAGGCCTGGCATCAGGAGAAGTCAATATCTCAAGTTTGTCCTCAGGGTTTTTCACTAGTTACCTGTGGTCCGCCCCGACCCTTTGGTGTGGTACCGCGTGCAGCTCCAGCCTATCAACACTCAGAGAGTTCTCACCTGGAGCCAGACATACAGAGTCTCAGGAAAATCAAGCTGCTCCAAGCGACTCTGACTTCCCCCAGATCTTATACACACATGTCAAAGACAAAGTTAGCTTTGAGGTTATACAGATCCACAGAGAGAAAGATCAAGTGTTTAAAAACATGGGCTTCCTGGCATAATTGGAATTCCATCTCTACTTTGGATTTAGCCTCTCCATACCTCAGTTTCTTCACTTAAAAATGTGAATAATATTGCCCTTCTCAAAGGGTTTATTTTGATGTTTAAACAAGTTAATACCTGAAAGCATTTAGAATGGTTCCTGGCATGTCGTAAACACCATGTACGTGTTTGTAGTACTGTCACAATACATAAAATACGGTAGAGATAATGACCTTTAGAACAGTATTAGCCTGAAACAAGTTCAGATGGAAAAACAAAATGAAAGAAAAGTAAAAACCATGAAGGAGCACGGGCCCTTCCAAATGATATTATAAAGCTCTATAGTTAAAATAAAGTGGTATTAGTGCATGACTAGACCAGTGGAATAGAATAAAGATTCCAGAATTAGATCCAAATATATACGGTAATTCAGTTTATGACAAAGATGTCATCTGAAATAACTAGGTACAAATGGAATTATTGTTATTGGTGCAGGATCATCTTGATCATCATTAAAAAACATAAGATCCTTTCCTTAACACCCAATACAAGAATAAACCCCAAATGGATTGGGGATCTAAATAAAATTGAAAACATAAAAATATCAAAAGGAAATGGATGAATTCCTCTTGATGATTGACTAATTTGTCTACACAATTTTTTTAAATTATGGAAAAATATTGTAAACAAAGTCAAAATGCAACTGACAAGAATAGGAGAAAATATTCATAACATATAGCACAGACAAAGGGCTAATATCTCCAATAGGTAAAGAACCACTGAAGGAGGAAGAGCCAAAGATCAAATAGAAAAATGGAGAAATGATACAATCAACAAACCAGACAAAACCGTTCCCATTTGAGGCAAGGGTGGCTTGCATGACACTGCTTTGATCAGTTATTTTATATGGGTTGCCTCTGGAAGAAGGAATGAACTTGGGAAGGTCAGTTTTCTTTATCTAATGCAATCCCTAACAAATTGACAGCTGGGAAATATGTCTTATATTCTTAAATTTATTTATTTATTTATTTTTTTGAGACAGAGTCTAGCTCTGTCACCAGTCTGGAGTATAGTGGCATGATCTTGGCTAACTGCAACCTCCACCTCCCGAGTTCAAGCATTTTTCCTGCCTCAGCCTCCCGAGTATCTGGGATTACAGGTGTGTGCCACCACACCCAGCTAAGTTTTGTATTTTTAGTACAGACGGGGTTTCACCATGTTGGCCGTAATCCACCTGCCTCTTAATGGGAGCCAACATCTTCAGCCTTTCTGCTGCTGTAGAATTTCTTTTGCAGAAAACACAACTGGCTCACCTGCTTTATTGAGTTTGATTCTAATTTTCAGCAAATTTGCATGACAGAGACATATGAAACACGATGTTCTCCTTTATTACTTTTCCTTTCCACAGTGCATTCATTATTTATATATATGAAATAACTTATTTCCACTTAATAATTTTTGCTAAACATTCAGTGCAAAGAATAATATAAACATATTCCAAACAAATACAGGCATCAGAATGAGATAAATATTGCTAAGGATTTCTTCAGCTCTCTCACTGAAACATTCACACATTCCTATGTTTTCACAAACTAGAATACTATTTCTAAGGCCACTAGGAACTGTAAGGTTCTCAATCTCACACCTTTCCAAATTTTCCTGTACATTTGCATCTAGCTTCCATTCTTGAATCTTTACTTTTTGGGGGCCTAGCTGGACCCAGCGCTGAGCCATACATATACCCAACATACAGGGTTAAGATACCAAGATTACATTTATGAAAATGCCTAAATTCTTCCAGAATCATGCCCACTCTAATTTTGAGGGCCATAATTAAAACTGGTTGAGTCATAATATCAGTTCCTGGAAATCCATCTAATTCAAGAATGCTCCACGTTTTATCTGAGCTACCACATACTAAACATAATGATGCTGCTGATCTTCCCAATCATAAAAGGGAAAATGTAAACTAAGAATGAGGTTTGGGTATTCTACTTTAATTTCCACTGCAAATCAGTCCTTGCCTGAGAGCATGTCATGTTCTCAGGTGGCATTAAATCAAGCACAAATACCCATGAACATTTGTGGCCGTGGCCCAGACTCTTTCTTGTTTTGCTCTGATATACTGTTTTTCAAATTCTATATTCATCTCGCAGTGACTTTTGACTGATTATCTCTAAGCCTCTGACCACAGACCTTTAAATTTTTACTTAGTCTCTCAGATATTTAATACTTGTGTTTCCTAATATACTATTAAAGGTTTGTCTTTCTCAATGCCCAGTTCCCCCTTACATACAAGGTTCTTCCTGAGAGCTAAGCCTGAGTGATCCAACCTCCAAGGATAATCACTAAAATACTACTGTAGCCAAGGCTATTTCATTCTGATATAAGGAGAGGTAATTGATTAGATGGTCAGAAATTAATACACGAAATTATAATTACATTGTTTCAAGAGATCTTTCTCTACTAATTAGGGTAAGCGGGGACTGTTGAGTTTGGCAAGAATCATACTTAAGATTAATCAAACAGGAGAAATTAAACTTAAATGAACCAAAACGTAGATTCATAGCATATCTAGGTTTCCTAACAAATTATGTTAATTTAGGAAAATTTGTTTAACCTCTCTAAGCCTCCATTTATATATTTTAAAAATAAAGTGTAGCAATTTTATAGGAGATTGTAAAGATAGTAAACATTGATATTATTATTATTATTAAACTACAGATTCTTCCCTGTTACCAGTCCCTTGATAACTGGGCATTATTATTTCTTAATTTTTCACTTTAAGGACTACTGAAAATTTATAGTTTATTTATCTTGGTTAATTCTGCAAACTAAAGATTTGTCTTTATTTTCTCGTTAGTTTAGCCTTCTGTTTTTTTGAAAATACTATTCCCTTTATTTAAATTATCTATTATAAGCATTTATGGGAAAAAAAGAAAATAAAACATTATAAACATTTTCCCCTGACTAATCCTGCCCTCATGCTCACTCTTACTTTCAGAGACAAACACTGATATTAGTTTGGAAAGGTTTTTAAATAGTATACATTATTTTTTGTGGATTACAGCTTAATCTTTTTCCCTGATTTACCTGATGCCCCTTTCTTCTCCCTTCACAGCTATCAGCCTCTGCCCTCTTCAGATTGCCCACAGGAAGGAGCTAATAACTGTTCTTCTTTATTCTTGTTCACTCTCATGTAATTCCAGGTAGGCATACAATACATACAGTTATATTGAGAGCATTTTAGTTATTGTTTATATAATTAAGATCAAGTTATTTATTCTTTTTCTTACTCAGCAACATCACTGGCATATACTTCTGGATTAGGTTAATATAATGTAATATAATATAATATAATGCACAGGAACAGGAAAATTTGGAAAGGTGTGATTGAGAACCTTACAGTTCCTAGTGGCCTTAGAAATAGTATTCTAGTTTGTGAAAACATAGGAATGTGTGAATGTTTTAGTGAGAGAGCTGAAGAAATCCTTAGCAATATTTATCTCATTCTGATGCCTACATTTGTTTGGAATATGCTTATATTATTCTTTGCACTGAATGTTTAGCAATTAGTCAATTTCCTATTGAGAAACTAACTTCTTTCTCTACTCTGGTCACCACAAAAATTACTACAATAAAAATTATTGTTTCTATGATTTATGTACCAGTAAATTTTATTGCATAGGATATATTTCTATGAATGGCACTGCTATGTTAATGAACAGAATATTATTTTCAAGATTAACTGCTCTATTTATTTCTGAAATGTCAGTGACACTTTGAAATTTCTACCCATAATTTGAGAGTGGCCCTTTCCCTTCAGCAACACTAAAAATAGGAGTTACTGTTAGTGACATTGTTTTTTCAATCTGATAAGTGGCTTATCATTACTACTTTAATATATTTGTCTGAATATTTGGGAATTTAAAATCTTATGTCGATTTGCTATTCTGAGATCACAGTATATATATATATATATATATATATATATATATATATAT